>NW_018736418.1:0-34196 GCF_002204515.2 Aedes aegypti
CGTTTGAGTGGTGCCAAATTTACTCGTTGCCATGGTCACGTAAATAACACGGCACCGCTCAAACGTCAAATAGTGAACTCGTGCAATGGTCCATTGGTCCATCCTGGGATTGAATCCTTGCAAGAATCACGCACGCTGAGATTGAAAAAAAAAAATCAGGATTTAAGGACTGTTCATTTTTTGTTTATGCTATATCTTTTTTGTTTATTAGTAAAATCATAATCTGTTTTGGTCTGATTGGAATGGACTGATTTTTACGGATATTCTGGCACAATTTTTTCCTGAGTTACTATCCTTTGCTTGTTTTTAATTTTGCTTTCGTCAAAAAAATTTCTCAGAATTTTCTCATTCACTTTAAAAAAAATCCGCCTTATTGCTGTCTACAACCGAAAATTTTCCCTCAATTCATTTCACAGAAGCGTTAAAAAAAACTTCGATTAATTTGTTTTGTACCTCTACTTCAAAATCTTCAATGAACTTTAGCCATCAATTTCCTCATACACATAAATTTTGCTGAAAATTCTATCTTGAGTTCATGCATTTTCGCAATTCAATATATGTCCTTTGTTAGGACGTTTTGTAGAATACTGTTTAAATTTTAGCTTCTTTTTCACAATTTCTAGAAAGAATTATAATGTTTGATTGGCATAAAATCAATTGATATGTGTTAGATTAGAAGATTTTATTATTTGGACATTCTTGCTTCAAATTGCAAAAGTAACACGATCAGCTCACGAATCTTTTGGAGCACCAATCTGAATCATCCAGCACCCAAGTGCCACCGTAGACACAATGTCATATAAAAGTAATAAAAGTAACGATCGTTCTCGTGCTCAAGCCATTCAGTTTGTCACAAAAGCAATTTGGCTCTCCCAAAGATGAAGCACAGACAAACAGACGTCACACTCTCATCATTGTCCATCGACCACCCTTTTTAACGGTCGATTCAAAAATATGGTAGGTGGTCAATCCTCCACCCGCAGCGCTCGCATCGTTTTTGTTCGCGTTTGACGTTTGCGCACTACCGCCATCTGTTGGCCCGTCGGCCAAATACAATAATTTTAGCATTGGGCGCACATGTCCTCGTGACTATGATTTTGATCGAGATTTGTTCTAAGTGTTACGTCTGTTTGTCTGTGATGAAAGCAACATAATTGAAGGTGGCACACGTTTGGTCACGTGGCGCCAAATTTCAAAGCCAGGACCGCATTTCCAATTTACAACAGCAGTAGTACTTCGACATCCATCCATGGTTGGTTGATTGTTGATTGTAGGAGGAGGAGCCGAGGGGAAAATGTTAATTTCAATTTACAATTTCCTTCGTGTCCTTCTTTAATGTTCCCTTCAATGTGCGGTCCATTCTTCTTATTACCCTCTTGTCAGGCATGCATGACATATTCAAATTTTGCTCCAGTCGTCGTCACCCGTCCGATAAGGGGTGCGAATCGATCAATGTTTGTCGGGGTGCAAAGAATACAACCCATAGCCCTGAGTTTCAGAAAACTGCGAACATCGATGACACCGATGCACAATTGTTCAGTTTTTCAAAAAGTTGGCAACAATCCCATTCCCAAACTTAGTTTTAAGATGAAAAACAGAGTCAAACATTCATCTATATAACAGTTTTGTTAGAATTTTGTTCTTTGAGAACCAAAAAAAATGATAATGCCCATAATAGAGTCTTCAACCTTAACTCATGTTCCAACACACTTTTTATAACTAAAAATAATAAAATACTAAGAATAGCGGTTTCTGCGCTCATGTACATACTCGCCAGGGCAGGTGAATCGTCAGATTCATCACAGTGCGATGACGAAATAAAAAAAGACATCGTCATCCAGTATAATAACTCTGGCAGTTGGTCGTCTCGTCATCGACGAAAGAATGCACGACGATCGTCAATCCAAAATCGTCAACGAACAACTTTGTCTTCATTCCGTTCGCTCCCCTTTCTCAAACGAAGGAGGCGTTTATTGTATATTCGCTTGCTATGACACCAAAACGGGCGAATGCCATCCCAGAATTGCTTGTATTAGCAATTTAACCCGCGATCCTCAAGCTTTAACAATAGTTCTGTTGGTAAGCGCGTATCATTGATGATTCAGAGATCGTTTGTTCAATTCCGGACACGTTTTGTTTTTTTGTTTGTGTTTTATTTTTTCAAAAAAGGCTCATAATCAGGGTTCTGAATTTTCGTATCAATGATGCGAAAATCTACGATTTTTCGCACGTAAGGAGAATGCTTTTTTCACTTCTCACGTGAAAGTCTTTTTTCGCTCACACTAATTTTCCCTGGAGCTACGTTGGAGGATAACTGAAAATCATTCCACTCCGGGGATAATTTATTTTTCACTCCATCATATTTTCGCTCACCAACTGCTCCCGAGAATTATCACTATGGGGATAAACAAAAACTAGTGCCGGGCGACGGGATTCGAACCTAGAACATTGCTAAAAACAACCGCGATGCGTGCACGCTAACCATGCTACCACATCAACTTGACGAAAGGAGTGGTTAATTTGGTGCATAAAAGCTGCTGCTGCTCGTTGCGCATGGATGCAGGAAAAGTTCTCCATGGATCGAGAAAGAGAAAACAAACTTCTCACAGCTGCGGAGAGGTGCAGTTATCTATTTTCGCTTGTTTTGTGGACGGATAAAATCGCAAGGCAGCTAATCGCTGAAAATTGCTATGAGGGATAAATCCATTATCGTGAGAGTGAGTGAGAATTCGGAAGCTTGCTCATAATCTATCGACGCCACGGTTCATATTTTTAGTCAGCTCAGAGCTCCCGAACGAAGATTCGACCATAACGAAGGAGGCTTATGTGTTCGTCATGACGCCGAGCCTTTGTGGCGGACCACTGCATCAAATCGTCATCCAACGCTGGTTGAGTGACGATGACGATTCTTTTTTCAGTTTCGTCGACGACTTTTTTCCATATGACGGTGACGATTGTCTGCCCTGATACTCGCTACATGCCACCAACACTACTTGAAGATTGCTGATGGAAAATATAAACAAAAATCAGCTATTCCCGGCAAATTCAAACGGTAGTATTTTCAACCAATAAATTTGCACATGTGTTCGTGACACCGCTCGGCGAGAGCTCAATGCGAAATTTGTGCCATGATTTTCTAAACCTCGACCACTCTGCGATGATGGAAGATGGCAAATCAAATTACGCCCAAAAATTGCAACATCGATTAATTCACTCAAAAACCACCAGCACGCGGGTCGTTGTAATTCAATTTGGCACCCAGTGGTCACGTTTCTTCGTGATTCAATAATGGTGCAAAAGGGACTTTTTGACCCACATAGCACCGTCCGGCACGCCCGAAGAGGATTTAAATTTGAATGTCTGTTTAATTCCCGTCCGTGTGTTATTCCACAGGAAGGGCACGCCAAAAGGAACATTAAAATTATGGGTCAAATTAAAATTTATCGCCCTTCGATTATCGGTGCGTACTGATGATCCGGTTGGCGGTCAATGTGTATTAAAATTATTTACGATCCAAAATATTTGCAATCGTAACTCATTTGAATGGAGAGTTAATTAGTGGGCTGCTTTTGGATTGGTGGGACTGTACTGTATAGATTCCAAGAAGATATTATATCTAGCAATGTAAATTTGTTGTGGAGGGTGTTTTCAAATTTCATGGAACAATGGTGGTGAAATTGTAAATAATGTATTTTCGAATCGTGTTGTTTGATACTTTTCAAGCTCATGAGCATCGCAAGAAGCGACAGACATACAAAGTCAAATTAAAATTTTGTGTTGTTTTAGTTCTCGTGACTAAGACGTAAAAGCCCAATAAATGTGTCTTTACAATAAAATTTAGAAAAATTTTCCATACTATTTGTAGATTATAGACTATATTGAGACAATAGAAATTATGTACGGTTAAAGACATTTTTCACACTTAACAATCAGCATTATTATTTTTATTGTGTTCCTATAAATTTTTACTTTAGTGTGAAAAATTCTCGTGACTTAAGAACGATTGTAATTGTTTACAGTAACTTAAAATCTGATTGATGGCTTCTACGCGAACATTTTTCAGACAATTTAAAACAAGAGCCCAGAAAACATAAAAAGATGAGTGATTGTGAATATCTACAAGTGTTTTCTAGCAACTAATGAACATTAGTTTATTTATGCAGTGCGCATCGTACCTTCGTGCTGTGCGTACACGAATTCTCTCTGTTCTTGGAAGTTTTCTAAAAACAACCTAAAGCAATAAAACAGTCGAGTCTAGTACATGACACTGAAGACGGCCTTACAGTTGAGGTCGAAATACGCGTATCTGTCAAAGGATACAAACTCTAGTGGAATTAAATGGTATAGTACTAAATTCGATTTTTTCATCTACTTAATAAAACAGTACTTTTCAGTGCTAAAATTAAAAACTGTATTTTTCAGTGCTACTAAAACAGTACTTTTCAGTACTATTTTTTCTACTATTGATCCCCTCTACGATCTTTGTTTGTACCCGTGCCTTCGATTTTTCGTTGGACCCGTTGGCGAAAGCTAGCGGTGGTAATCCTTCTTGGACACCGTCTTGGGAAAAAAAAAACCTCTTAGGAGGTCTCATCTTCTTTCGTTTATTCACTAAACATGGTTGCAACTACAAAGGAAGGATGAACTTCTGAATTCTCAACTTCCTTCCAAAAAAGTGGGATTTAAAACTGTCACTAAACGTGGCAAGAATGGAAGTTTCTCCGGAATGTGAACTTTCCTGCAAGGGATAAATGGATAATGTTGATAATTGCATCGAAATGAGCAGTTCGATACTCTAGACTAGTTTTCCGAACACCAAATCGAAGCAGTCTCTAGCCCAGGCTCTTTGATTCAAGTGAGGAAACAAAGAGTGCTGCCTATAGTGGTCAGTTGTTCCGAATTTGCGGGATTTAGGCAGGAGATTTTGAACTCCATTCCCTATAGGGGAATCAAGGTCTCCTTCCAAATCGCAAAGAAAAGAGACTGTCGCGTTTTGCCAGAAACTCTTAAAGATCGCGAACTTCTTCTCAAACATCTTGAAGAGAAAATGCACAAATGTTTTACTTATGACGACAAAACTGAACGTTTGTTGAGACCTCAAGTGACTATATGTCACCTGAAGAGATCGAAAAAGGAATAAATGATTTACTTGGATTTTCCCCAGTCCAAGTAATCATTATGAAAAAGAGAACCCAATCTGGCATTGTTCGGAAGGGGCTATCTCAAGAATATATAGTTCACTTTAACAAAAAAGAACTAAATAATATTAAAGCTTTAGGAAAAGCAAAACTTATGTTCGATATCCGTGTAACATGGGAACATTTCCAGAAACCTGGAGGAAATTACCAGAACCCCACTCAGTGCCGTCGGTGCCAAAAGTGGGGTCATGGTACAAAAAATTGCCGCATGCACGCAGAAAATTCTTGCATGATTGACATAACTTTTCCGATAGTTGCTTTAACATGCCAGGATACAATTGTTACAAGCATATTTTCGGTGCTTCTAAACTGACAGTATGGTTTGCCCAATCGCTTTTGCGTTTGTTTCTGTCTTCCATCACATGATTATTTTCAATTATATTATTGTTGAATTAGCTTTCCGCACATTTTTACCTTGAAACGTTATGAGCTGTACCGCGAAAAACCGCTGTTTACCAACAAGCGATGTTGGAGTAGATGTAAGTTAATGCACTCTCACTCTCAAGATAGTGGATTGAATTCCTGCTCCCATTTTTATTTACATTTTGTCGCATTTTTACAATGTCGATAAAGAAGATTCGTGCCGGTTTTGACAACACAACATCAACAATAATACCATTGTCATGATTGTATATTAATATTGAGTCAATCATATCTATGGTTGATTCAATTATTTTGTGTAGTTGAACCAATCATACCAAATAGTTAAACCTAGCATAGATATTGTTGAATCAATTTTAATGTATGATTGACTGAAATCCAATATCAAATATGATTGATCTACCAGCAAATATGATTGACTGGACAATTCTTTTTTCTCCGTGTGGATGTTAAATGCATGATTTGCGGAAGTAATCATAAGTCCAATTTTTAGGCTTGCCCTTCGCGAAGAAGAGTCGTCGAGGCTCGTACCAGACAGATGAAAGATAATATCCGTTACGATAACGGTCGTTTCCGGAATTTTCCTGGTAGAGTATCGAATAATACTCATTTTTCAGTTAACGATCGCTTGATTAGGAATCATACCCATCAGGTAGATCATAATCAAGCTACTTTTTTCAAACCAAATGAAAAAAAAAAACCCTTCCGCCACAACTCCTACTCCGCCTCTTCGTCTACCGAAAATTCTAACGGAAAATCATCAAATGTACCCATTTCAAGTGATATGTCGGCCTCTGATTTCAATTTTCTAACTGAACAATTGAATCCACCATTATGACTGAAGCAGTCCAAGTTACTAATCAAATTGTTATTATATTACGTTTTTCTAATGGATCCAAATAATAATTTAAATATTTTAATTGGAATGCTCGTTCTCTGAATGGTAAAGAGTACGAGCTGTTTAATTTTCTTACAGTTAATAACGTGCATATAGCAATTATTACTGAAACCTGGATTCAAACTCAAAAGAGATCTTAACTTTTTTGTTTATCGTAATGATCGACTTGATAGGGCATGTGGGGAGTTGCAATCATTATTCATGGGCGTATAAAACATCAACTGTTTTCGTCATTTGAGACTAAAGTTTTTGAAACTTTAGATGTTTCTGTTGAAACACAGCTTGGTAAATATACTCTCATAGCTGCCTATTTGCCTTTTCAATGCTTTGGACAGCAAGTTAATTTGCTCCAAACTGACTTGCGAAAATTGACTCGCAATAAGTCATTTTTTTTGTCATCCAACGGCAGAATTTTATTTGATGAGTGCTCTCCGGGATATTTCTCAATTCAATACCCTGATAGCCCTACATGTTTTTCCTCTTCTAGAAATCCATCTACGATTGACTTGGTCTTAACCGACTCTGGTCATCTTTGTAGCCAATTAGTTACTCATGCTGATTTTGATTCTGATCATGTCCCTGTTTACGTTTCAAATATCCCATGAAGCCATTCTCAATCCTATCAGCTCCACTTACAATTATTTTTGATCCGGCTGGAATATATATGAAACATATATTGACTCTAATCTTGATGTTAACATTTCTTTACAAACAAAACTTGATATTGACAATGCTCTTGGAACATTAACAAATTCCATTGTTAAAGCCAGGAGCATTGCAATTCCAAAATGTGAAGCAAAATTTGAATCCGTGATTATAGACGATGATCTTAAACTCTTGATCCGCCTTAAAAACGTGAGGAGAAGGCAATTTCAACGCACTCGCGATCCTGCTATGAAAATTATATGGCAGAATTTGCAGAAAGAAATCAAGAAACGTTTTTCTCAATTA
The DNA here is from genome assembly GCF_002204515.2 of Aedes aegypti. Classification (NCBI taxonomy): domain Eukaryota; kingdom Metazoa; phylum Arthropoda; class Insecta; order Diptera; family Culicidae; genus Aedes; species Aedes aegypti. Next base: position 7,429 of record NW_018736418.1, read on the forward strand.
AGAAACAAAAATTTTGAAAATAAAATTTCTCAATTGAACCCTGGCTCTAAGCCATTTTGGAAATTATCTAAAATTTTGAAAAAACGTCAGTAGGCAATACCGGCATTAAAAGAGGAAAACAAATTATTACTAACTAATTGCGAAAAAGCTCAAAAACTTGCTGTGCAGTTTGAAAGTGCGTACAATTTTAATTTAGGGCTTACTAGTCCAATTGAAAATCAAGTTACTCAGGACTTCGAAAATATTCACAATCAATAGAACGTTTTCGAAAATTCCACGGAGATTGATTTGGAAGAAGTGAGAAATATTATAAAAAAACAAAAGAAATATGAAAGCTCTTGGCGATGATGGAATTTTCTACATCTTCATCAAGAAACTTCCAGAAGCAGCTTATCATTTTTAGTTGATATATTTAACAATTAGCATATTTTCCTGACAAATGGTTGTACCAATTTTAAAACCAGACAAAAATACCAATGAGTTTCATAGAATATCCAATGTTGAAACATTGGAAATAATATCAAATAAAATAATTAAAAAACTTCAGGCAAAAATCGTTACAATCTTCTATTGCCACGATTAATGCGTTATATATTTAGGTTAAGGTACACGGAGAAAAAAGAATTGTCCAGTCAATCATATTTGCTGGTAGATCAATCATATTTTACATTGAATTTCAGTCAACCATACATTAAAATTGATTCAACAATATCTATGGTTGGTTTAACTATTTGGTATGATTGGTTCAACTACACAAAATAATTGAATCAACCATAGATATGATTGACTCAATATTGATATACAATCATGACAATGGTATTATTGTTGATGTTGTGTTGTCAAACCCGATACGAAATCTTCTTTATCGACATTGCAAAAAATGCGACAAAATGTAAATAAAAAATGGGAGCAGGAATTCAAACCACTATCTTGAGAGTGAGAGCTCATTAACTAACATTTACTCCAACATCGCTTGTTGGTGAACAGTGGTTTTTTGCGGTACAGCTCATAACGCTTCTAGGTAATAATGTGTGGAAAGCTGATTCAACAATAATATAATTGAAATATTCATGTGATGGAAGACAGAAACAAAAGCAAAAGCGATTGGGCAAACCATACTGTCAGTTTAGAAGCACCGATAATATGCTTGTAACAAATGTATCCAGGCATGTTAAAGCAACTATCGGAAAAGTTATGTCAATCATGCAAGAATTTTTTGCGTGTAGGTTAAGTAAATTGAAACGTGTTTTTTTCTCATATAAGCAGGTGAAATCAACTCACCTGTAAAAAATCTTAACTGCTACGGCAAATGAAATGTAATATGTTGTTAACAAAATGTTAATACAATCTTAAATTTGTTTTACTAAATTAGGATGATAGTGTTGTCTAATAACACAGAACACCTAGATATAAGAAATGAATGTAATGGTTGAAAGACTCTATGACACTATCCCGAACGCCACTACCCCCGAACGCCATTACTCCGAACGCCATTACCCCGAAAGCCATTACCCCGAATGGGTCATTACCCCGAACGACACTACCCCGAATGGGTCACTACCCTTAACGCCATTACCCCGAATCCATATCATTTTGAGACTAATTCTAATTAGAAAGAAAATTACAGGATTCCTTATCAGCATTTAGTATAAGCATTACACGGAGAAAAAAGAATTGTCCAGTCAATCATATTTGCTGGTAGATCAATCATATTTGATATTGGATTTCAGTCAATCATACATTAAAATTGATTCAACAATATCTATGCTAGGTTTAACTATTTGGTATGATTGGTTCAACTACACAAAATAATTGAATCAACCATAGATATGATTGACTCAATATTAATATACAATCATGACAATGGTATTATTGTTGATGTTGTGTTGTCAAAACCGGCACGAATCTTCTTTATCGACATTGTAAAAATGCGACAAAATGTAAATAAAAATGGGAGCAGGAATTCAATCCACTATCTTGAGAGTGAGAGTGCATTAACTTACATCTACTCCAACATCGCTTGTTTGGTAAACAGCGGTTTTTTCGCGGTACAGCTCATAACGTTTCAAGGTAAAAATGTGCGGAAAGCTAATTCAACAATAATATAATTGAAATAATCATGTGATGGAAGACAGAAACAAACGCAAAAGCGATTGGGCAAACCATACTGTCAGTTTAGAAGCACCGAAAATATGCTTGTAACAATGTATCCTGGCATGTTAAAGCAACTATCGGAAAAGTTATGTCAATCATGCAAGAATTTTCTGCGTGTAAGCATTTTTGTCCTAGACGATTGTATGAGGGTTGCCTCCTTCACGTCCGTTACCAAAGTCAGAGATTTGGGACTAATCTCTAACTCTTAGACAACATTGACGCATCTTCCAACAGTCGAGAGCTGTCCTGGCCACGTCCTTGCGAAAGCTGGGGGATGGAAAGGGATGATGATTGAACACCTACTTAAGGAAGATTTATTCAGAAAATTGCACGATTCCTTATGAGTATCAAACAAGTTTGGCTTAAGAATGAATTTATCAAATATTAGGAGATAAAAAAGGAGCTACACACTAAAAAAATATCATTTTTCAAGTTGACATAAACGTTGAAGTTGCCGTAATTATTCGTGCCGTAAATCAAAATGTGATTGATTTGTAAATCATCGATGACATAAACACGAAAACCAGTAATTTTAAAATTTCTCTGAGAAATGATTTTCAACATTCCGTTATCTGACCTGGTTTTAAGTTATAAGTAACTGAAAATTACACGAATGGTAACTCAATTGAAGAGAGTCACGTTGGAGAAACGTCAAACGCCATCGAAAGAAAGCTAGAAGTTTTGTTTTCGTATAATAATTGTTTGGTATTTCAACGTTCCTTCACATCTTCAGCTGCTGAGAGAATCTGAAGAACACGGGGAGTTTTTAGAGTGATTCGCCATCTTCGGAAGCGTGCAGCTATGTGCAGTGCAATCGTGTGCAGTGCAATCGTTCACCCATCGCATCGGATCCATAGTGCGTTGTGATGTAGAACGGGAAAGTGGTCTGATGTATGTTGTATGAAATTTGAATTGTGTTGTAGTTTAAACATGTGAATAATAAATATTTATGTCAAATACATGTACTATATGTTATTTATTCTTATAGCTGCTAAAGAGAATAAGAAAGGAATGTGAGAAGTATTGCTTCAATGGTTGAGGTTATGTTAATACATAGTTACGTCATATTTCAAAATTACAACATGCGGATTGTTTACTAGTAAAATTACAATTCTGGCTTATAAGACCTGACGCAGAAATAGCAGAAGACGTAATTTTGTGTCATTTTGCTCGCTTTAATATGTCGGGCTTTTGTGACGCAAAATTACATGATTTTTCCAAGTGTGTAGGTTTTCATTGAAACAACTTTTACATACAAAGTTTCGTTTGGGTTTGTCCTCTAATTTTGATGAGATTAACACAGCTACACTGCAATGCTCTGAAGAACAGCCTTCTTCTTCTTTCTGGCGTTATGTCCCCACTGGGACAAAGCCTGCTTCTCAGCTTAGTGTTCTTATGAGCACTTCCACAGTTATTAACTGAGAGCTTACTATGCCAATGACCATTTTTGCATGCGTATATCGTGTGGCAGGTACGAAGATACTCTATGCCCTGGGAAGTCGAGAAAATTTCCAACCCGAAAAGATCCTCGACTGGTGGGATTCGAACCCACGGCCCTCATCTTGGTCTTGCTGAGTAGCTGTGCGTTTACCGAAGAACAGTGGTACGTTTATTATGAAAAGCAGGGTTCTGAATTTTCGTATCAATGATGCGAAATCTACGATTTTTCGCACGTAAGGAGAATGCTTTTTTTCACTTCTCACGTGAAAGTCTTTTTTCGCTCACACTAATTTTCCCTGGAGCTACGTTGGAGGATAACTGAAAATCATTCCACTCCGGGGATAATTTATTTTTCACTCCATCATATTTTCGCTCACCAACTGCTCCCGAGAATTATCACTATGGGGATAAACAAAAACTAGTGCCGGCGACGGGATTCGAACCTAGAACATTGCTAAAAACAACCGCGATGCGTGCACGCTAACCATGCTACCACATCAACTTGACGAAAGGAGTGGTTAATTTGGTGCATAAAAGCTGCTGCTGCTCGTTGCGATGGATGCAGGAAAAGTTCTCCATGGATCGGAGAAAGAGAAAACAAACTTCTCACAGCTGCGGAGAGGTGCAGTTATCTATTTTCGCTTTGTTTTGTGGACGGATAAAATCGCAAGGCAGCTAATCGCTGAAAATTGCTATGAGGGATAAATCCATTATCGTGAGAGTGAGTGAGAATTCGGAAGCTTGATGAAAAGGATAACTATTAGGGTAGATGTACCAATAGTGGAGGTACTAAGCACGGTTGAACTTCATTTAATCGCCTAAATTCAAGAAGCGCAATTAATGTACGTGTTAATGTTGTAACGGGAAGTAACGACCATTGACTTAATGAGAAAACTGATTTCATCGCAGTAATCCACGACATGTCAGTGAAAAATAATACCTCCACTATTGGTACACTGTTCTTTTAGTTGCGGTATTTCTTATGGGATCCTCCACTATAGGAACACTTTACCGCAACTATTCTGCCCATAACTGCATAACAGTCACATTCGACATTTTTGACAATTTCGAGTTAATACCGGGGAGAGTCATCAAATGAAAAATACTTTCGATCCACTTACTAAAATCTGCGAGATTGTTCTAGAAAATTCGAAAAACATACCAAGTTGTTTTGTCACATTGGCAATTGTAACCGCATAACAGTCACATTGAGATTATACATGAGCCTCATAATGCAGTGGCAACGAAATTTCTATCAGAATTTTTTCTGACTATTCACCCAATAAGTGATATGAGTTGTAAAAAATTTCTGCCTCAAATAAGCACTTTTGAATTCTTAGTGATTTTTTGAAATATCAGTTCCCTCCCATACTGCAATAAAATGCAAACTTGGTATCCCATTTACTCAATGCCTACTTTTGTCAAATGTTACAAATATGCAGTTATGGGCAGTATTGGTACAAGCAAGAAAAGTTTTAGCCAGTGTTGGGAAACTCGTGCTCGCGAGTAAAAAAATACTCACTCACGTACTCGTTTGCGAGTAATACTCACACTGTGAGTCACTCATTCCTTACTCTAACTCACGCGAGAGTATGACGTCATAACTCACTGCGAGTATTACTCACGTAAAGAGTAATACTCGCAGTGAGTATGACGTCATTACTCTCGGTGAGTGAGCAAGTTACTCTTTGTGAGTATGGTGAGTAACCAATTTCCATAGCAAAATAAAATTGTACATTAGTATGTTCTATACTTGGTGGAAGACTGTAAATGTAAATAATTCAAAGTGTTTACAGCTGCTATCGACTTCAGTGTGTATTGTGATGTGCAGTTTTATAGTATGGTTGTTTAAACTTTACCGTATTCAGAGCCAGTTTTTCAAAATGGATAAACAAGTTATAATGGCGAAAGTCCGGTTGTGTTCAAATACTTTCCAGACCAATTTATTTCGTTTAGTGGCATAAAATAAATGCTGTAACATTTTCTGAACGCGTTTATGTTATTGATATTCAAAGTTGAATTGAAATACCGGGTACCCCCGTTGGTTTGACCACATTTAATCTGAACATTTTTTAATTTGTACCCCGCTAATTTGCACATCGTTCAGATTAAAAATGGTTCAAAACGTCATTTAGCTCATGGAACGTAGTGAAGTGAAATGGAACACTGTGGAACGGAGAGCAGAATCAAAACAAAACAGTGAAAAGGGTAACCAGAAACACAGTTCTAGGGTGACTAGATGTTCAAATTAAAAATGAACTCCGAACTGCATGAGGTATCGTTCAAATTAACGGGGGTACACTGTATTAGTAAAAATGGAATAAGGTACCGTGGGGCAAGTGGGTAATGGAAATCGTATAGTTGAGATTCTTCAAATTCTAAAGACTTTAAATTGAAATAAATGAGGTCGTCTTTATTTTTCAACTTGACTCCCACCAAATATAAACAGTATGCTAAAATTGTTTTTTTATGTAAAAATGAAAAAAAATATAGAAAAAGTTTTTGCAAAATGTCACTTTTTACTTGCTCCACAAGTTTTTGAACAATAAATTGAAATTTAGTTATATTCACGATTTCTATTAACTTCAACATTAGTTAAGGCGTCTTGTTCCTTAGGTAAGTAACATGTAAACAAAGAAAATTTTATTCTTGTCAATTCAATTTTCTTCTGTTCAGTTTCGGCTCTGTAGAATTTTCACCGGTCGTTATTTATTTCTAAGAAAGTCGGATATGACATAAGATAACTCTTCGGGAGAAATTATTTTTTTGGAACGGAATCCTTCAATAGTATTCGGATTCTTTTTTGTGTGGATAGACCCATACCCTATTTTTATGTTTTCGACTAGCTTTACATTTACATTCCATGAGATTCCCGTGCGTTCTCTTATATTGCAACTTTTCAATCAACGTTTTCCTTTCAATCGGCTGTCCGAAGTAGACACATCAATATCGTCTGGCAATCTCTTTTAGAGAAGTTCCATGATTAGTAATAGCTTTTATCGCTTTGAGTATTGTGTTTCTTGAAATTGCGAACCTTGTTTACTAATAGCTACCTAAAAAGAAAACACAAATTCAATCTCTAATGAGAAACTTTTTACTTGCCCCACGTGATTAGAAAATGCTCTGAATGGCCTTAAAGGTTTACGCATGAGTTTGAAACGTGACTACATATATTCAGTAAAATATACAAATTATTTTCACTTACCCCATTTACCCACTTGCCGCGGGATACCTCACATAAATTTGGTTTGCGATTGGCATCTTGCCCATTTCATATGTAATTTCGCTTTTGAATATTTTCAGCAAACCTTATGTAATTTGCAAGTTTGTTTCTAGAAAACTTCTATGCAACGTTGCCGAATAAAGATTTCTGATCAGAAAAATGTTCGGAATTTATTATATTTTGCTTGGTTTCTATAAAGATACTGAATGATAAGTTTATCCTCATTAAACCATTATACGGGCCTCTGATTATTGTTTGGTCATCACTGTTATGTGGTAATAGCAACTTTGCATAATTTTTCAATATAGAATTTTTAATAGCGCTGTTTAAGGAACAGACATTTAAAAATGTATCATTTTAAACGTTTAATCTAGTCCCATAATGAATAAAAAACAAATTAAAATAATTTTCTGATTTTTTTAACTTCTTTTGTTTGATTCTATCTAAGAAATGTGGCACCTGACTTATTGTTAGATTTGTGCTACTCTTTTATGATCTATGTGTTGTCAGAAAACCGGAAAAAAATGAAAATTGAAAAGCTTGTGCTGAAGTTGTCGAACAAAATATTGCTGGCAACGCTGTTTGGCAGACCAATCAGCGGCTTATTAGTTTTGGCACGAAACTCAAATACGTTTTGTCGAGTCTCTGTCTCAGGTTTTTATTATTGCAGTATTGCTGCATATCGTAAAGTAGAGAATAAAAAAATAGTCAATTGGCAAATAAATAAAGCTCATAGTTGATAAATGTGGAAATGCTCATATCATAAGTACATTAAGCTAAAAAGTAGAATCGGGCCCATTAGAGGTGTAACGTCAGAAGAAAAGAGCATTTACGATGCAACATGCGCAGCGAAACACCAAACATAAATTACAGCTTGTGTTAAAAATTCATATCATAATAACGTTTTGCGTGCATCAAATAGTTTTCAGAATAAAATTTTCATGTTATCATTTGAATAAGGTCACCCCAAGAATAGCCTTACTTATTACTTATTATTTAATTGAGCCATTCGCAAGCTTTTAGAATATTTACAATATTTCAAGTGAGTAAAATTACTCACGAGTGAGTAAATGTTAGTCGAAAACTCACTCACGAGTATGAGCTGTACAACTGAAACTCACGACTGAGTATACTCACGCGAGAGTTCAAGCTGTACAACTCATACTCGCGAGTGAGTTTGCAGTTTTCAGTGAGTACTCACGAGTTTCCCAACACTGGTTTTAGCAATTTGAGTGATATTTCATCAGTTTTAAAGCTATTTGAACGCTCTTTTCAACTATTCCGTATATCAACAAGCTAAAACGTCGATTGGCAGTGTCTGTTCTGTGGCTAATGCATTAAAATAAGTGAAAACGGCACTACCGCAACTATAGGAACACCCACAACTAAGGGAACACTTACCCTATATGCACGAAATAAGGATGTAGTAAAGTTTAGGTTTTGACGCTGCTACCCACTTCCTTAACTCAATTTTTCTAGGTTTCATAAACGATGGTAATAGAAGCTCACTCTGATATTATCGCTGCAAGTGTTGTACTATGGAACACGTTGTTGTACTTAGAAACGCTAATATACTTGTACCTGTTAGAATTTCAATAAGATAATCACAAAAATAGGTGTGTTTGATTCAATACAGTGAATAAATGATGATGGCAGAAAAGTGGTGAGCAGTTCCACAATCTGACTGTTTTATTGCAAGAAGATAAACGAAGGGGGAAATTCCTGATTAGAGTTAACAGGATTTACTTCAAATTTAGAAGAACAGCCTATTTAAGAAAGAAGGGAAAATTTCTGGTGAAATGCTTGCAGCCATGACGTGAATAATCACCAGCGAGCACGCAGCTGTTCCATACTAAGGGTATGGATTCGAATTTCTCCGATGGTGGAATTATTGCACTGGAAGTTCCTTGGCATCCCTGGGCTAAGAGGCACAACAAGAATGGTAAATTGACAAGGAAAATGCTCAGTTAATGAAAGGCTTGTTGAAAGCCTATTCACAAATATCATACGCTGAAGGGGAATGTGGGTGGTTGTCATCGAAATGTTACACCTTATACAAAATTTGTAGAATTTCCGCGCAAAATGGTTACGAGGGAGTGGATGAGTGTCAAAGATGTAAATTTTTGGCGTTATAAATTTGTGAATGACCCTTGAACTGCGGAAGTGCCCACTTAGCTGAGAAACAGGACAGTGCCAGAAAGAAAAATAAGAAGATAGTGGTCAACAAGATATTTGGAAAGAATAACTGATATATAAAAGAAGGGAAAATATATGATAAACATTTTACCGACGAATTTTACACTCCATTGATTACCAGTGTACTTATATGGTGTGTAAAATTCGTCGATAAAATGTTTATCATATACTTTCCCTTCATGAATGGTCAATCCTCTATTTCGGGGTAGTGACCCATTCGGGGTAGTGGCGATCTGGGTAATGAGATGGAGCCGGTTGAAATGATACTAATAAAGATATTAAAACAAAAGATCGACTGAATGATTTTTTTGTTCTCAAAGCGAAGCATCTCAATTTTCGTCCAATGAACAGATTTCGTCGCCAGTTTATTAGAATCGTTATTTCCCATGGTCCAACACGTAATCACTTTCAGTTTTCCCAGCAAACTTTGTCTAGCGCTGGGTTCCCACAGGAACTTTTGGTTTCGTTGCCTCTTCGCACGCTCATTTCTCATCATTTTTACGAGAAGTCAATCAAAAACCAGGGTAGTAGTCGGCTTGTTCGCCGTCTGCCTTCCGTTCTCACCACGTCTCAGTCCCCTCGGCATCACAATTTAGTAAAATATGTATCCTCGAATGTGCAACGAACAAGGAATTCCCACTCTTTCCGTGGCGCTTCCCAAATGCCTCGTGAGCGCAACTCGATGGCTTGGCGTTTCACGCTCTCGCAGCCAACATATCATATTTATCATGCACTCTAAAAATTGTACAAATACAGACAGTAGCTTCGCTACTGGATCGAGTGATTGTAGCTTCCTTTTTTGAACTTCTCCTTCACCCATCGTTCCGTTCTGTTCCGTAATGCAGCATATGGCACAGTGGGCAAAACGGGCCCAAAACATTGAGAAAGCGCTGGATTCAAATCTTTTATACGTTATAATATATTTCCAAATCACTAGGAATTGATTAGTCTCGTCTTTTGCAGACTTCGGAATGTGGTTGATATTGCCCAATTTGCCCCATTCTGCTCATTTTTCATACATAATAAGACCAACAAAACATATGTTTCTATTGTCACTACTATATACTAAACTACTTAACATTCTTTACTTTTAACGATCAAAAAAATCATTGCAATCGTCATCATTGAAACTACAAATGTAGTTTCTAGTAGATTTTCGTTCAAAATTAAGAAAATTTACACCAAAATATGTTCATTGTGTTTCGGTTGGAGAATTCATATTCATAGCTATGGTTGATTCAACTATTTTGTGTAGGTGAACCAATCATACAAAATAGTTGTACTAACCATAGATATTGTTGAATCACTTTTAATGTATAGTTGACTGAAATCCAATGTAAAATATGATTGATCTACCAGCAAGTATGATTGAATGGACAATTCTGTTCTCTCCGTAAATGAAATACAGTGAACGTATGTAAACTTGTTTTTTTCCTTCGAACGAAAAAACTGCTTTTGGGGATTCCAAAATTAATTTTAGATGCTGCCCCCTTAAAAGATTTTCAGCCACTTCTCAATGTCTGCACAGGACGAGACTATTACCAGTCGATTTGATTTAGATGTTTTTTTACGTTTCAAACTAGCGACTTCTCAAAGTTGCGGTTTTGGGCCTGTTTTTTGCCCACTGTGCATCGGTAGACACATTTAAACGTCATTTTGTTAGGGTTGGTCATAAAATTAATTTTCCGGATATTATCATACTTGTTACAAAACGGTTTTTCTGTGGTTGTAAGATGTTTTATTAAACCATACAAAAAATATTGAATATTCGACCATCCCTTGGAAGGTATTTCTCAAAACTCAGGAATGTTAGGATTCAACACTGAACCATCCCAAGCGACAGAACGCACGATGCTCATACGAATGGCAACTGAGGAGAGGCTATGCAGTTATCACACCCTTTCCCTAGCAGTCGTCCACCATTCCGATGTGGAAAAGTTCGCACGAGAAAATAACTTTTCCCATCGTCATCGTTATGTGGTCTGGGGAATGGGAAACAGTCGCATCCAATGATCCTATGAGAATCAGACTCGTCATGTGATTGCCGCTGCCTTCAGTGGCAAAACTATGTTTTATTGAGTTCCTCTCTGACAGTGGGGCAACTATGAAGTTCTGAACAAACAAAAAATCGTTTCCAGCATAATGTTATTTACACATGTGCGTCAAAACTGTTTCAGTGGGTCAAATCATTCTTTCGCTCATGAGGTTCTGATGACACATAGATTTAATTCTCATATGGCGAAAAAATAATTTGATAGCAATTAGCACAGAATTATGCCAACAGCATGGGTGCGCATTCAAATTAGACACAAATATGAAAATATTTTAAAATTCCAGAACCATGTTCGTTGTGGTATTGGTATACCATACGTCAGGCCCGGATATAGGGAGGTGCCAAGGGGGCAAATGCCCCGGGCCTCCCGATTAGAGGGACCCCCCGTGGAACCAAAAATAAGAACAAAAAAAATTGAAATGCCTCTTCAATAATTTTCCCATTAAAGACAATATTCGAATATTTGAGTAGATTTTTTTATTTGCCTAATATATAAATCTCACAGGTTTAGTCAGCCTCTATCCTTCGATAAATTACAAAAAAATCAATGATGTTGAGCCAAAGATTTCAAAATTCTTCTCGAATTAGATTCAAAAAAATATTGGAATTAAAAATGCGCCTCAATTTTTGCTTATAGTTTATTTTGTGCATAATGCATAGAATATAAATCCTACGTTTTTTTTTTTTTCAAAATTGATCATAAAAGAAAAATTCATAAGTAGATGAAAAAACCGAATTTAGAACTATATCATTTAAAATTTCATGTTTTTAATTATTAAAAAGATCCATATAACGAGCCAATTATCAAAAACGCTTTAGTGAGAGGATTAACAACTAGAAAGAAAAGATAAATTTGAACAACTTAATAAATGGATACTCATAATATCAAGCACAGAATAACTTAAAAAAACTCTCTATCAAGTTTAAAAGTATATTTGAGTAGATTTTTTATTTGCCTAATATATAAATCTCACAGGTTTAGTCAGCCTCTATCCTTCGATAAATTACAAAAAAATCAATGATGTTGAGCCAAAGATTTCAAAATTCTTCTCGAATTAGATTCAAAAAAATATTGGAATTAAAAATGCGCCTCAATTTTTTGCTTATAGTTTATTTTGTGCATAATGCATAGAATATAAATCCTACGTTTTTTTTCAAAATTGATCATAAAAGAAAAATTCATAAGTAGATGAAAAAACCGAATTTAGAACTATATCATTTAAAATTTCATGTTTTTAATTATTAAAAGATCCATATAACGAGCCAATTATCAAAAACGCTTTTAGTGAGAGGATTAACAACTAGAAAGAAAAGATAAATTTGAACAACTTAATAAATGGATACTCATAATATCAAGCACAGAATAACTTAAAAAAACTCTCTATCAAGTTTAAAAGTATTCATAAGCGATAATCGGTTTGTTTAGTATCTTGAAATGTGTGATGCTGCAAAATTTATGTAGGCCAGAATTTTTCGTGGATATGGGGTGTCCGGGGAAAAGAAAACGTTTATTATAAGAAGCACAATACAAATGTGGAAATATACAATTTAGGAAAATGTGTTTATCATTATATCAATTAGTGGTTTTGTTCTTTTTGGCTTAATTAAGAACAATTAGAAGAGTGGAAAGATGCAATTTTCTATATGAGGGAGAAAAACGGCTTTGAAGTTTTTTTCTGAATTTCTTCACTTTATGCAAATTATATGGAACCCAAAAAAACAAGCCAATGTTCTACGAATTATTACGTTTTCCCATTGGACGGTAAATCACCTAAAATTACTATTGAAACTGTTGAATTTTTCAATTTCATGTTTCACTTACCCCTTTAAATTTGGGCCCCTCATATCTTTGAACCTAACATCTCATTCAAAACTTAAATTCAATACGTTTGTTTGTGGAGTCCCAAAACGTGCTCAATTTTGTATTAAGGGGCCCCTTAAAAAAGATCTGACCCGGGCCCCGCGAAGCCCAAAGCCCAAATCCAATGCTAAGCGTGGATATCAACTGTTTTCCGTCTGTCCGTTTGTGCCATCGTTTGAACCACGGATGCAACCGAAGATTTGCACCAATATTTGAACCGCGGTTGCATACGAGGTACAAATGGGCGGGTTTTCGAACCGGCGTTTTAACCGATGTTTACATTACACATGTTTGAGTTTAGGTTCAGGTTCGAGCTTTTCGGCTTGCACACGAGGACAGAGTGCAAGAGAGTACGAAACCGCCTGAGCTAACGTGTTCAGTGTTCGTTTGGGAAGACTGCTACTGAAGTCCGTTGGGAATACGCAATATTATAATTTTGGTCAAATTACACACATATTTATTTGATGTCATCTCGTTTCAGAGAGCGAGCAAAGGCGCTTGAACCAAGCCCCTAGAGCAGGACATGGGGAAGAAATGCCCCGGAAAACAGCAATGGAGTATGCATTAACTTTCTTAGCAACGCCACTCCCAATGATTTTACCTATAACCCTGAATAGAAACGGTTGGTGCGGTTGTCCCCGTTTCTTCCTTTCATTAATTGATTTTTTTATGTCTCAGTTTATTTACGCGTTTTTAATTTTCAATTGTTGCAAGTTTCCCGGTAGCGGCAGAGCAGAACTACCATTTGCGGAAGTATTTCGGTAATCAACACTCAAAGGCAAAATGCACTAACTCACAAAGCTTACATTTTACTAAGGCTCGATAGGAGCTAGGAATGTGGGAGAAAGCTTCATGTGGATAAATGAAGCTTTCTCCCACATTCCTAGCTCCTATCGACCCCCTTTTGCACAAGATATCTTCTTTTTACTCACGGGCAGTGCTGGGAATGGTACACTCAGGCAAATTAATTATCGAATTTCATAAATTTTCCCTTATGAAGCATTGAAAAATCTATGAAAGCCGATTTCAGTAGGTTTTTATGGATTTCATACCATTGCAATGATAACCATAATCGAGAAAATAGGAGAACATAATGAAGGTATACAAATTTCATTGCGCGCCTTATGATTTCCATTGCTCTAATGACTAATTCCATTAATGATACCATATTTCATAAGGCTGGTATGAATTTCATATTAGCTCAATGGAAACCATAATTGCGAAGCAAGTTATACTTAATTAACGTATATCAATCTCAAGAGGCTGCCTTATGATTCACATAGATGTCACTAGTGTGAAAAACTCATAAGATTGTTATTATGAAAATTTGTAGCATAAAATCGTTGGCTCCAACATACTGCGAACTTTTTCAGTTATGGAATGTCCAGTTATGGGAAAGCAATGGACGATTGTCGATAAAACGGAAATGTGGATTTAAATAAACGGACCAATAATGGTCGAGCTTACGTCAACAATATATTGTACTCCGAATAATTTCATTGAAAATTTTTTCAATATCTGTGTTAGAAAATGTCTTGACCAACGTGTAAAAATCGGATGTTCATTCTTCACCGCGGCCTCGATGAGGAAAAGTACTTTGATGCATATAATTGCGAATCAAGCAGCAACACTGCAAAGTAGGTGGAAATCCAATTTCCACACCTTAATTGCCTAAATAATAAGTAGATGAACGCATTGAAAATTCAGTAAACATCCCGAATGGAATTTATTGTCAACCATGTATAAAAAACGAATAGTATAATAATAGTTTGTGTCACAAAAGTAATGTAGTTTATATTGCTGATAGAAGTAATTCTTAAAATTTTATTTCAATGTTCATAATGCTGTTTTAATGAAATAAGCCAGTCACCACATTGGCATGATCCAGATCAATTCATAAGGTGAATCAATGAAATACTTACCGATTTCTTGTGGCTAATAAACATAAGGGGAAATAATGAATATTCAAAGTATTTTTGCCTGAGTGTAATAGTAGTAGGCTTGAATTTCGCGAAAATCACGTGGCTCTCTCACTTGTCACTTTTACTTGCGGCATTTGATTTGTACGGCAAAGCGTTACTAAAATCAGCTCTACTTCTCAGCAGCGTACAGCTCATGTAATTTCGGTAGCGGAATCATTCTTTGGGATGATTCAAATATAACGTAAATCGTTTTTTCGGGATTTCTAGACCCCCCTCCCCCCTCTGTCACGCTTTTCCAATACCTAATACACGCACTGTCACACTTTTGTAGACCTCCCCCTCCCCAAATGGTGGACGTCATATTTGAATGATCCCCTTTGATCGTTTCTTGTCTTATCCTTAGTACTTATGATCAGCGTACCGGCCATAAAAAAGAAACTAAAACTAATATATCACACACTAAAGAAAATCCAAACATCAAGGTCGGATGTTTTACTTACAATTTGCGCATTTATAAAACCACAGGACTAGAGTGTGCCATATGAATTTCGTCATTGACTTCACGGCTTTCACGGTATCAACATATGAATAAAAACATAAATATCTAAAGTTTTAATAATGGATACTAACTGTTTTACTTATTGAACATGAATGTAGAGGCTTAAGATAGCCATGTGTGACATAAAATTATACCTTAATAAAGAAACAAAAAAACAATGATATTGACAGATGAAATTTGGTAGTAGAACCCTTGCTCCCCAAAATATGGATTTGAGGCACCTCTGCTTGTCAAAAGCTCACTTGATGTTTTTTTACAAACAAGTGAGCCAGTGACAAGCCGGACACTGCAAAACCATGGTTTAGGAAACCCGGAATTAGCATATTTCATTAATTCATTAATATTTTATTCAATCATGAAAGTAATGCATTTTTTGTTCCAGAATATTGCAAAGTACTCCTCTTATTCTAGACATTGTGCACTAATAAAAGAGAAATCAAATCCGCAAATTTTCATCTACACGGAGAAAAAAGAATTGTCCAGTCAATCATATTTGCTGGTAGATCAATCATATTTGACATTGGATTTCAGTCAACCATACATTTAAATTGATTCAACAATATATATGCTTGGTTTAACTATTTGGTATGATTGGTTCAACTACACAACATAATTGAATCAACCATAGATATGATTGACTCAATATTAATATACAATTATAACAATGATATTATTGTTGATGTTGTGTTGTCAAAACCAGTACGAATCTTCTTTATCGACATTGCAAAAATGCGACAAAATGTAAATAAATATGGGAGCAGGAATTCAAACCACTATCTTGAGAGTGAGAGCACATTAACTTACATCTACTCCAACATCGCTTGTTGGTAAACAGCGGTTTTTTGCGGTACAGCTCATAACGTTTCAAGGTAAAAATGTGCGGAAAGCTAATTCAACAATAATATAATTGAAATATTCATGTGATGGAAGACAGAAACAAACGCAAAAGCGATTGGGCAAACCATACTGTCAGTTTAGAAGCACCGAAAATATGCTTGTAACAATTGTATCCTGGCATGTTAAAGCAACTATCGGAAAAGTTATGTCAATCATGCAAGAATTATCTGCGTGTAACATCTTCAGCTTCAGACATTGGGCGGTATGAAATAATATGTAGTAAAGTTGAGTTTACTACATTAGGAGTCATGCACAATTACGTCACGCTCCAAGGGGGGGGGAGGTGGTTGAGCCAAGCGTGACAAGCTTACAAAATCTTCGGAGGACTCATACAAAAAGTGTGACAAAAAGGGGGGAGGGGGTCGAAAATGTTGAAATTTAGCGTGACATAATTTGTGTACCATCCCTTATCGGTAGTATACGTTTATAAACGCTATATGTGGAACACGAGTGGAACATGTTTGTGCACAGAAAAAAATCCGTTCTCGTATCCGTGAGCAGGCGTGAACTCGTCAACAACAAAAATACACCGTGAACTAGATCATGTTTATGTGACCATTTGTGGTAGTTTTCATGGTGTATTTTTGACAGTTCACGTTTTCCAGAACTCTTTTTTGAGCGTGTGTCATTTCTCTTTCTTTACCTTTCGAACATGCTACAACAATGAGTTGCTATGAATAAAGGTAGCATTTACTAACAAAGCTACTGGTAGTTAGCTTGTGAAATTGCTACTTGTGGAAGAGTGTAGAGTACGTGGCATTCAATCGGAAAGTTCTAAACCGGAATTGAACTCGTGGCCTTTGGAGTGACAGCTACACGCCGAGCTCTCTGAGATTGTGAAATGAATGGAATAACTAAATTTGAGTAAATATCATGGGAAAACGATGTCAGCTTTGATATTTCAAAAGGTATTTTGAGATTCCCGTTGAAATTGGGATATTTCGAAAAGGTTTTTGAGATTCCGATAAGAAATTTTGAATTTATTTGATAGATCTGGTATTCTTTCTGGCGTTACGTCCCAACTGAGACAGAGCCTTATTCTGCAGCTTAGTGTTCTTATGAGTACTTACACAGTTTGTAACTGAGAGCTTTCAATGCACATTGGACCGAATCGGACAATTTAGCCGGAAAAAGTGTTATCTCTGTTCTCGTAGATTTTAGACGTTTGATTTCTTCAGAGAAGTTTATTCGTAATTGAGTTTGCATCTTTAAGGAAAAAGTTGAATAGGGTGACCCATATTTAAGCTAAAATTTGACTCAAACTTTTTTGTTTGATGAAATTTGTGGCTGCGCTCTTCTGCAAACTTTAAGAAAATGTTATTTTGAACAACTTTGTCGAAGACACTTTTGATCTCTTCATTCAAGTTAAGTAAATTGATTTGGAAGTTTTTAAACATAGGGTGGACCCAAAAAATCAGTAATTTTGATCTTAACTTTTTTTGTTTTCAGTTTTACGTGAATGTGGTCTTCAGAAGAGTTGCAGAAGAAGTAAAGATACACATTTTGCTGAACATCGCAAGTTTGTAATTTATGCGATTTTGAAGTTATAAGCAAATTTAAGTGAAAAACTATGAAATCTTTTAATGCCCATAACTCATGGAGTTGGTTCGATAATTTTTTTTCTTTAAGTAGCATTCGAAAGGGCCGTACAATAGGCAACTTTTGTTGCAAAAACTGTGAGAACGTATTTTTTGTAAATTGAAAAAATTCACTTCAAAAATACACTTAAAAACTCGAAATTCGCTTGTAACTCACAAGATTTTAAAGTTAACGGTTTGCTATCTTCAGCAAAGTTGAAGAATTTCATTAGATCTACAACTTCCCATATAACAATTTTTAGAGAAATGTTGAAACAAAATATGAAGAAATGATGATACGATTCAGACGTAGGTCACTTTATATTTATTACTATAAAACATTAAGTTAGTATATCAGCAGTCGCTTTCATATACTTGCTGTTGTAAACTTTGTATGGTAATTATGATTTTATTATTATTTTAATCAGTACTCAGTGGTATAATTCACGTATAATTCAAAATGTAAAATGATGCCAATAAGAAACTTTAACTGTTTCCTCATTGTGGACTGCTATTATTGTGACTGAATAAATGGTAAATGTACACAGTTCTACATATTTTTGTTTCACATTTTTCTTAAAATTGGTGGTATGGGAAAGTTATAGATCTAGTTAAATTTCTACAACTTCGCTGAAGACAGCAACCCGTTAACTTTAAAATCTTGAGCGTTACAAGCGAATTTTGAGTTTTTAAGTTATATTTTGAAGTGCAATTTTCTGAATTTACAAAAAATACGTTCTCACAGTTTTTTTGCAGCAAAAAGTTGCCTATTGTTATGCCTTTCTAATGCCACTTAAAGAAAAATTTATCAAACCAACTCCATGAGTTATGGGCATCTAAAGATTTCATAGTTTTTTCACTTAATTTGCTTATAACTTCAAAATCACAAGAATTACACTTGCGATGTTCAGCAAAAATGTGTAATCTTTACTTCCTCTCAACTCTTCTGAAGACCCACATTCACGTAAAACTGAAAACAAAAAAGTCAGATCAAATAACTGTTTTTTTGGGGTCCACCCTAAGGTAATACTTTCAAAATCAATTTACTTAGCTCAATGAAGATTAGATCAAAAGTGTCTTGGACAAAGTGTTCAAAATAATATTTTCTTAAAGTTTGCAGAAGAGCGCAGCCACAAATTTAATCAAACAAAAAAGTTTGAGTCAAAATTTTAGCTTAAATATGGGCCACCCTATTTAATTTTTTTCTTTAAAGATGCAAAACTCAATTACGAATAACTTCTCTGAAGACATCGAACGTCTAAAATCGACGAGAACCAGAGATAACACTTTTTTCCGGCTAAATTGTCGATTCGGTCCAATATGGGTTCATTCAAATATTACGTAACGCAAAATTTTTCCAATTTTAGACCCCCTCCCTCCCCCACGTAACAGATTTTGTATGGAGAATTTTAAATTTTGTATGGACCGTACACTATGGTAGACCCCCTCCCTCCCCTGATGCGTTACGTAATATTTTGAACAATCCCTATGCAATGTCCAATTGACCATTTTGCATGTGAATATTGTGTGGCGGGTGCGAAGATACTCATAACGATAATTATGTTTCAATCTGGGCATCTGGCAGCGATAATTATGTTGTCTTAGGAATTTTCGGATGTCCGGATGGATTTTCAGCTAATTATTAAGTAATTCTTAATTTTATGTAGAATGACTGACTGACTGGCCCAGCATTCTCTGATTACCTTTGGAATTCTGGGAAATCCCTACTAGTAATTCTGGGTTTCCGATAGGCATTCCTACTTTTTGGTGTTATATAAAAATGTCCTTGGGATTCTGCAAGCCATGTCTGGGATGTCTTTTGGACATGATTGTTAAATCCGGTTTTTATTCTGGCATTATATCGGGTATTCTTACAAGAACAGATATCTGCTGTAAAAAAAAATCTCTGAGATTTCAGTGAGATATCCTGAGCAAACTCATGGTCCGAATCTTTGGAATTTCTATGTAAAGTTTAGATTCCCTTTAATTTCTCCAGTTCTATTGGGATTTCAGAGGAAATCTTCAATTATAGTACAGTTAAACTCTTCCTTACTCGATATCCGTATCTCGATATCGAGTTAGAGAACCATAGTAAAAGTTTTCATGGCTAACTCGATGGTCCCTTAGATCGCAGTTGCACTTGTTCTGTAACTCGATACCTCCCTAACTCGATGGTCCCTTCAATATCGAGTAAATGAGAGATGACTGTATACACGGAGAAAAAAGAATTATCAGTCAATCATATTTGCTGGTAGATCAATCATATTTTACATTGAATTTCAGTCAACCTTAATGTATGGTTGATTCAACAATATCTATGGTTGGTTTAACTATTTGGTATGATTGGTTCAACTACACAAAATAATTGCATCAACCACAGATATGATTGACTTAATATTAATATACAATCATGACAATCGTATTATTGTTGATGTTGTGTTGTCAAACCCGGTATGAATCTTCTTTATCGACAAAATGAAAAAAAATATATGGGAGCAGGAATACAAACCACTATCTTGAGAGTGAGAGCGTATTAATTTACATCTACTCCAACATCGCTTGTTGGTAAACAGCGTTTTTTTGCGGTACAGCTTATAACGTTTCAAGGTAATAATGTGCAGAAAGCTGATTCAACAATAATATAATTGAATTATACATGTGATGGAAGACAGAAACAAAAGCAAAAGTGATTGGGCAAACCATACTGTCAGTTTAGAAGTACCGAAAATATGCTTGTAACAGTCGTATCCAGGCATGTTAAAACAACTATCGGAAATGTTTATGTCAATCGTGCAAGAATTTTCTGCGTGTAAACCTTTGAATGTCTGAATGTAAAAATGTAGAAGAAAATCCTTAATTCAACCACTATTGTAATAATTTATTTTTTATTTCTAAGAATTCCCAGGGATACTACCAGGAACCTACCGAAATAACGAGAATACCACAAATATACTAAGAATTCCATATCCATCATCGGAGTTCACCATGGCTTTAATTACACAGAGGAAAGCTCAAAATTCTACCGCTATTTCATCCAAATTTCAAAGTACTGGAATCTTGGAAAATGGTTAGGAACTTTAAAATTCCACAAATGCTGTAATCTCAAAATTCTTTCATAGGATACAGATTTGTAGCTAAATTTCCAAAATTCTCAGTAAAATCCTTGTTATCAAATCATTATAAATTTCACATGTCTATAAAGGGAATGGTTATCGCAAAATTTACACTTCAAATTGTGTAAAGTTACATAACCTACATGAATTTGTGTTCATGGCCGATTACGCGATGCATAGCAGGAATGTAGTAATATTCATATTTTCACATGATTTGTCGTGTGAATAAGCGACAAATTTGGCATATATGCATGATTTTAAAGTGTCACTCTGAATGGAATTTTCTTAACGTGCAGCATCATTCGCACTCTGAATAGAATTTTCTTAATGTGCAGCATCAGTCACTGCTCATGTTCGAAAGTAATAGTATTCGAAAGGTTTTTATTCATACCAAAGTTTAGTAAACTTTGTGGATTTTTGTTTTTGAGTAGATGCTACATGTAGTAAAGTTCAACGCTGTTTTATTCATACCACCATTGCTTCTTCTCTTTGGTAGCATTATGATGACTGGCCGTTTGATCCGAGATTCGACCGCAATTCAGTTTACCATGGGTCGATCAGAGACAATTTAGATATTTTGAAACATTGGTAATCGAAAGTGGTAGTTGATCGAATTCATCATAAAATACTCGACACATTTTTTAAGCTTTTTAACGGAATTGAAATGTCGTTCAAACTCACAAGATTTCATACTTATAACTTAATATTTCCAGTTTATCTTAAAGCCAACGACCTGTAGATCAGAATAGGAATTTTGGATTCATCTCATGAAGAATTTGGGGAGAAAACATCTCTTGATTGCGTTACCGTTGTGATGCGATATTCCTTGTTTGTCATACAAAATATATTCATTGACTGATGCAAATTTTGAATTTTTACTCCCCAATGCCGGTGTCCATTATAATGGAAATCATTCTCCCAAAATTTGAAGTGATTTGGAAAGTAATTTGGTTGTGCACACGCCATTTGAAGTTTATATGGAAATTACTATGGAAAAGGCAAACCTCCCGTATTCAGTCCTCTAACTGCTCATCATAATCATCTATGAAAAAGTGAAAAACCCTTCCCACGTGAAATCTTTCCCAGCTTACAATGTAACTAATTTAATGAACCGGGCAATCCTCAGTAACAGAGACCCCTCGAGATGGGTCGCAGGGGTAAGCTGAGGGGCTACGCGACCAAAGTGTGCAGTGTACCGTCACCTGACCGAACCGTCACCTGAATTGAAAGAACTCTAACTTGGTGGGAATATCTAGGTTTTATTGGGCAACCTGAACTATTGTGGGGTTTAGGGTTATCTTTTAGTGATTATTGCAAGCTACTTGTTTTATGGGGGTTTTTGTGGGTAATACAAAGATTCTCACGTACCGGTACTACTGCTTCTTCTTGCTGCTGCTGACGATCTTGATGTCCTGCGAGCGCTCTCTGTTGCTGCTGACGGAGTTGATGCTTGGCGGACAGGTGGTAACGTTGACGGCACTGTAGACGTAGTGCCGTAAGGGGTTGGTTAAATAAGGCGTCGTCCCTCTTTGACGGCAATCGACACAGCCCAGGACGGTACCGGAGAGACCGTGACGAGAGGGGAAAGCTCTTTTACTGTTAGGTGTGAGTACCCCGAGCTGTGGACCTCCTTAACGGTTATGACCGAAATGGCCAGAGGTCAGCGATGATCCTTGACGGGTTAGGCTTAGCAGACTTCCGTCTACTAGGCCGAAACGTGTGCTGCTGGTAGGCCACGCCACACCAGCCAAGATGGCGAAATTTTATCGGTAAAATAAAAAAAGGTCCTGTGAGGGTAGTGGGAGGTGTTATCTAGCCGTATTAACTTCTAGTCATTAGTTTTAGGCATTAAAATAAGATAAATTTTAAGGGTTTAATCATACCTGAGAAATAAATTTCCCTCTCCCAAGTTGGACAGTTACCACGCACTTTATACAACTTTGAGGACACTTTGAATAATGTACTATAGCACCAACGAACGCCTTTTTCAGAATGAAGGAATGGCGATTCCTGAATTTGGCTTGACCCTTTTCTGATTTTCCTCCCCTCCCCAATTTCCTCAATAGCGGGTTGGGAGGTTGTTACCACCTGTTGAGTGTAATACGCCTGCTGGCCGCACTTATCGTTTATGTTCTTGTACTTGTACCCACAGCTTGCATGCAATTTTTCCATGTTCGTAATTCAAATTTAATAATTCTACTAATCTACTAAACAATCATATTTTATACATTTTGACAATCTACTAACATTGCTAACATTTACTAACCCTTTATCTACTAACCCTGTACTAATCCAACACCACTGAACACTAGAAACGTAACAGTATACAAAAAAAAAAAAACAACACGAATTAAAAAAGGACTAACAATTTGTAACAAACGGTTACAACAACTTTGCCGAAGATTGCATTTTGATGGGACGTAAGGATAATTTGTTATTATTGATAACTAAGTCTAAATCATGCAGAGCTGATCATTCAATTACTTTCAGAGCAACATTGCTTTTTTGCTGTAGAACATATATTAATATAATAGAACTATAGTAGCCTGGATTACTTTGATCTATTCTAACCACCAGGAGCACCACTGTTGCCTGCCGAACAGTTGGTGAAGCTTGCTACATGCAAACCAACTTTATGATGATGAATAACAATTTATCCTGACGTCCAATCAAAAAGTGGTCTTGGGCAAAGTTGTAGCTAGGACGTTTTCACATTAGATGAGTGTGTTCACTTTTCCATAAAATATTATGACGAAGAGATAGAGGGCTGAATACAAAAGATTGGCGTTTTCCATAGTAATCTCCATATAAACTTCATATGGCGTGTGCACAGTCAAATTTCTTCCGAATCACTTCAAACTTTGGGAGGATGCTATTTACCATAATTAAAATCGTTTAAGCATAGGGGAGCTACAATTTCAAAATTTGCATCACTCTAGTGTCCACTGCACTGCGTATTACCTCCAAGGCGTACTTCTGGGTTGATTCCACAACCGTTTTGAGTTGGCTCATGGCTGCACCTTCGACGTGGGCCACGTTCGTCGCTTCTGCTGAATGTTTCAAACGAAGGCTTCGGGAAATGAACCGTTAACGAATTCTACTGCACCGAAAA
The DNA here is from genome assembly GCF_002204515.2 of Aedes aegypti. Taxonomy (NCBI): domain Eukaryota; kingdom Metazoa; phylum Arthropoda; class Insecta; order Diptera; family Culicidae; genus Aedes; species Aedes aegypti. Next base: position 31,536 of record NW_018736418.1, read on the forward strand.
ATTCATCGAATTACAATGTTTTTTTTCTTTTTATTGCGCAAACTGATTACTGTTAGAATTTAAGAACTATTTGTTTGTTGAACTGTAAGTTATTTGTTCTTAGTTTTATGTTCTATTTGTATTATTTCTCTTTAAAATATCTGGGGTTTTTATGCCTATTTGAGCAAGTCAAACGATGTGGCCAGCTCAAATAGGCTTTACCCTGCCAGGCTTCATAAGGACTTTACGTCCGATGGAGGTTAAAAACAAATAAATAAATAAATCGTGTCTCGAAAATCCAGCAAATTACGGAGAACAGCGAATGGAATCACATCGCTGGTCGCGAAAATCCCGCTGATATAATCTCGAGAGGACTACCAGCGGCGGACCTTCTTCAGTGTCAACAGTGGTGGCCGGCCCTCCATGGCTTCGACACGAAAGACAATCGTGGCCAATTCAAGTCAACGAAGCTATTGACCAAGAAGCAGCAAAGGAAGCAAGGAAAACTTCATTCGCTACAGCGTCACCATCTCCAACATTCGTTGAAGAGTACGTCGGTCGATTCTCCAACTATCAGCATATGCTTCGAATTACTGCCTACTGGAGGCGATACTTTAATAATCTGCGTCTACCAAAACCCGAGCGAGTCGGTTCCTCTCCACTGTCTACCGCCGAGATTCTCAGCGCTGAGCTAACTCTTGTTCGTTTGGTACAGAAGGACAGTTTTGGGGCGGAATTGAAGGCTGTCAGAGGAAAACAAACTATCTCTTCACACTCTCGACTTCGCAGGTTCCATCCAATCGTTGACTCGGACGATGTTCTCCGCGTTGGTGGACGTCTCGATCGTTTGGAATAACTTTTCGATTCCCGTCAAAAGATCCTGCTGCCAGGTTCACACCCGTTCACAGAACTTCTTGTTCGGAGTCAGCATGAACATCTTCTTCACGCAGCAGTGCAGCTCCTCACCAACACTCTCCGGCTGCAATTTTGGATCTTGGGTGGTAGAAATACTATTCGGCGGATTGTTCACAACTGCGTCACGCGTTTTCAGGCAAAGCCGAAAGCGATCCAACAGTTCATGGCCGAACTTCCATCACAACGGGTCACCGCTTAACGGCCATTCTCCATAGTCGGAATCGACATTTGGGGTCCGATCTACCTCAAGCCACGCCATCGTAGAGACGCACCATTAAAGGCCCACGTTTCAGTATTCGTATGCTTCAGCACAAAGGCTGTTCACTTAGAGCTTGTAGTGGACCTCAGCAGAGTCAAGTTTCTCCAAGCATTTCGTCGTTTCGTTTCTCTTCGTGGTTTGTGCGCAAAAGTCTACACCGACAACGGCAAAAACTTCGTCGGTTCCACCAATGAGCTGCGAAAGCTGTTGAGCGCCGAAGAGTTCCGGCATGCCGTTGCTGATGAGTGTTCGTGTTCCGGAATCCTCTGGCACTTATGGGAAGCGGCGATCAAGTCAGCGCAAAAGAATTTTGTTCGTGTTTTGGGGGACCGAAAATTAGCCTTCGACGACATGGAGACGCTTTTGGTCCAAATTGAAGGATGTCTGAACTCTCTAACCTAACCTCGCTACAGTCCGTTCCAGACGTTGACTACGACTCGATTCCGATGAATCGTCTCCATAATGGCAGCAGAAGATGCTTCAGGATGTGTTTCCAGACACGTTGAATATTTGCAAGCGCTGCAACCCCGCAGCAAATGGATCAAACCACCAGTATAGCTGAAGGAAGATCAAGTAGTTGTCATAGCGTAGACGAAAACCAATGAGTTAGCCCATCGCTCGAATCCACAAACTGCATTCCGGACGAGACGGCGTCGTCCGCGTCGTAACGTTACAGACCGGCGCTGGTCTACTCACTCGCCCGATAGCCAAAATTTGTGTCCTACCGGTTCTATCGTCGAATGATAATCAATCATCCCCCACCAACGAATCGCCCTCGCAGTCTTGCTAAACGTTGTTCCTGTTCATGAACTTGGCATCAACGGCTTCAGCGTGCCGATTAACGGCGTAAATAAATTAAATTCAAAGCCCTCAAAGCGCAGGGTCCAGGTAAGGACCTTTCCATGTTCAACAACCAATTCGAATCAGGCTTCCGGGTTTTATTTTTTTTTTTTGTGTTCTGGACCCAATCAACACTGTCCAGGTCGGCAACAACAATCGGATTGATACTAAGAGAGTCCAGCAAGGTTTGGGCGAAGTTGGCGAATGTTAATCATTGTCCATTTTTTGTTACTCTGCAGGAAAGGCCTACCGTTTGATTCGTTTTTTGCATGTGTATCATCTACGAGTCTTTGTCACCATTCGTCAAGGCGTTCTTCTGCAGTCGTCGTTATTCAGAAATAGTTATTCAGTTTCGAGCTGTCAAAGCTATTGATGCACAAGCAGCAAAATTTGATGCGTTGTTTTTCGTTGATTTCGCTCATTTTTTTCGCCGAATAATTAACTTCGTGCCACTAAAGTGGATAACCACGGTTCGGGTCGCAATATTCCGCGCAATAATGTGCAAAGTTCGCAATCCAACATAATTATTCGCCGTGATTACGATAAAACTCCGTCGGTAACCTCAATCGTCGACTCCGGTGATCGCAACGATGCCAAGCGGCTAAAACGTACTCACTGTCAGCCTTCTCCAGCCGACGATCGCAATTCTCTCACGATGGAGATCGGAC
>NW_018736419.1:0-26688 GCF_002204515.2 Aedes aegypti
CGCATGGATGCCATGTGGATTCTCTTGAAATATGATTGTGTTCCTAAAAATGATCTAACTCAAACGGCATTTGTCGTAATTGCAAAAAATGTTGTATGCAACGCGTTGCAAAACTCGATGTTTTCAGCACTCGTAGTATTCATCCAAAGCAGCAAGCCTCGTCGGATAAATATACGACTAGTGCTGAAAAAATCATCATTTTAAAACTTGTCATGCTAAATTGTCAATTCGGACCATTGTGCAGAGGTAACGCAGGTAAGTCAGATGTGAAAGTATTGTACAATATAAGTCCCAAATGCTGGTTTGAGGAACACCAGCTCTTACAGGAAGTCTTTCATTCTAAGAACTTTTACTATACTAAAGTGTACAGATAACTTTGGATTTTTCCAACAATGTATGATAGAAAATAAAAGTTTTTCTTTTATATAGCAATTAATCTTTCATGACAACCAGCAAATCAAAATGTCATTGAAGCAGACGCAAAACAAATAACAAAGCATGTGCCGTCACGAATCCATGTTCCAACCCTTTTGTGGATAGGGATACAAATTTAGGAAAAGTTAACATAAAAAGGACAGTAGGGCAACGATTGTCTCAAATTTTTCAGACTCGTCAAAAACTCCAGTTATTTTAAACAGCTTGTTTATGGTCGTTTGTTCTTTAATAGTATGCAACGGTTTACCGTAAACCATCGGCGAAAGTACCTAAAAAAAACCTAATAAACGAGCTTAAAAAATCGCGAGCATTGCCCATTTTTTGTTATAAATCTGTAATAAACGATCGTTGCGGAATGATATTGTTCGCAATAATTAACTAAAGGGAGGAAAAATGTCTTTGTTGCTGCATGGTTAGGCTTGATCAGATTGATTCACTGTGCCAAAACCACTGATCGGAGATGCTTTTTCTATTGTATTGAAGAGCAACCCAAGTAAATAGTAGCTGAACAACAGTTTATTTATGCTGAGATAATATCTTCAGAGTGGTTTGTTCAACTCTTGTTTCTACTTAAATGTTTGTTGGGAATACTAGTGGAATAGTCTCTAGATTTATGTAGAACGATCAGGTTTGCAACTCGTAGAAGTTGAAGAGTAGTCAAATGTTCATGTCAAAAATGAAAAATTGAATTTTCATTGATGTGAATCATAATTCTCCTCAAAATGACTTTTTTTCAAAAGTTTACTGATGGAAGTTCGAAGCTTGGCAGAAATTTCGTCCGGTTTTAAAAATAAGTTCAACCTTGGCATTTCTCCATTTGGCCAGGAAAATATGTTAACCAAGAATGATAAGCTACTCTGGAGTTTTCTTGATGAGAATGTAAAAAGTTCTATTCGTAACCAGAAGCTTTCATATTTTGATTTATTTTTACGAAACATTTTTACATCGTTAATTCTATTTGTCGTTACGCATACCGCATACCCTCAATGAATGGGGACAATCGTGTAAGAATATGACGATCCAACCGAGGTAGCGTAGATGCTATCTTCATGGTATGCGAAAATCGCTGCTTAATTCGGTATTCCGGTATCTTTGCACTTACAATCAGGTACTTCAGATGCGGATTGAAGGCTTCAACCTTTATTGCTCGTTCCACTTGAACGCAAATTCAGTTGCTGGCTGTCATCGGTCAGTGCCCGGTTGTCCGGATTGTAAAGATCAGTGAATACGGGCTTACATTACAAAGCCAAATCCAGTTGTATAGAAAATGTTTTCCAAATGGTGGCCGTGGATGGTGATGCTGGCGCTGATCAGCGTGGTTCGAGGCCAGAGTGATCTTTTCGAGTTGTCGATCGTTCATATCAATGATTTTCACGCGCGTTTCGAAGAAGTTAATGCGGGCTAGTGTGTCGTGTAACCCGGAGAAAGATGACGTCTGCGTGGGTGGATATGCCCGAACGGTAACAGTTCTGAAGAAATTGCTCGCCGAGAGAACTAACCCCATCTACTTGAATGCGGGAGACAACTTCCAAGGCACCTTGTGGTACAACATTCACCGTTGGAATGCTACGGGTGGAGTTTTTTGAACATGATACCGGCCGATGCGATGACAATCGGTAACCACGAGTTTGACCACGGCGTGGAAGGGGTGGTCCCGTTTTTGGAACACATCAACTCTACGGTCCTGTTGGTCAATGTGGACAACAGCGAAGAGCCAGAATTTAAAAAAGTTCCAAAAGTCGATGATCATCGAACGGAGCGGGCGTAAAATTGGGCTCTTGGAGTCATTCTGCAGACAACTTACGACATTGCCAATACTGGTAATTTGATCTTCGCCGATGAGTCGGAAACCGTCCGGGAAGAGGCCAGAACTGTTGAAGCAGCAGGGTGCAAACATTATTGTGGTGATTTCGCACTGCGGATTGGATGTGGATAAAATAATTGCTGAAAACGCTGGGCCTGAGATTGACATCATCGTCGGTGGCCATTCGCACACGTTTTTGTACACCGGAGATCATCCGACTATTCCGGGCACGCCACAAGGTGAATACCCGACGGTCGTGACGCAGCAAGGTGGACACAAGGTGCTGATTGTGCAGGCTGCTGCATACACCAAGTTCGTGGGCGATATTGTGCTGTTTTTCGATGCTGCTGGAATCATCCAGCGATGGGAGGGTAATCCGGTTTATCTGGGAGCCGATGTGGTACCAGGTGAGTTTATTGCAATAGTGCTGTGAATTGATTCAAACACTAGTCGTATGTTCTAAATGCTTTTCGTGGTGCGTTACGGGGTAAGATCTATCATATGAATCCTAGTCTCATCTTGATTGTCGGGTTAGGGTAATATGTTCTGGTAATTCAATGATTCGCGGTACAGAGTAGGGGAAGACGGGGTAAGAGCGCCCGCCGGGGTAAAACGGACCACCTCCAGTTTGGCATGAAAATGGCGGTTTTCTTGAAAGTTCACCAAGCACTTTGCATAAACACATGATTGTTGACATTCCAAAGCATTTAGGGTGATACCAACATTATTTTTTCAATGACAAATATCAAAAATAAAGTTTTTGCTCGTAGATACTGAATTTGATCTAATTTTAACAGATGCTGACTTAAGGATTTCGGAAGGGATTTTTTGTCAAAACATATCAAATTACCCGTCCACGCTTTAACATAAATGTGTAATAGGCTTCAGTGAAGTGAAATATGAATTTTAAATATTTAGCTTTGAAATAGGGCCCTACTTGTGAAAATTGCGCAAGCGGGGTAAAACCGACCACTGTTGATGGGGTAAGACCGCCACCCCTAATTTATACCAAATAAAATGTCGAAACCATTTTAAAAGTTGTAACTACGTTGTACATTACTATTTAAGTAAAATAAAATCAATTTTGTAAAAAATACAAACCAAATCAGCATATTCTTCCAAATATGGGTGTTTTAAGGTACTAATAAGTATATATCTCAGTTTTTTGACCGAATTAACCTTAAAAATTATTCAATATCCACGTTAATTAATATAGAAATCATAAAACAATATACTTTTTAGAATAACAGGGAACTAATATATTTTTTCGCAAAATTTTGAACGAAAATCGAGGTGGTCGCTTTTACCCCGTGGGTGGGCGGTTTTACCCCGTCGCTACAAAAAAAACGTGATAAGAAATCACTTTTTCAAGCTTCATGAAATAAATAAATTTTAACGAATATAACACCTGTGATATTATTTGATCATGCCCAAGGCTTCAAAAAACGACATGCTGCGTCGAAAAAGTATTTATTGATTCTTGATTTTGACATATGAATTAAATTGCTTAGGCGGGCGGTCTTACCCCGTCTTCCCCTACTTGTTACTGGTGACAGTTTCTGGAATTGAATCAACTTTACCTAGCAGATGGTTACACACTCGTACAAAGTACTAGAACAAAGCCCCTTTTTTCAAGTATTTTCTGGGACTAAACTACACGAAAAAAAATCCGTTGCCGGATTCATGAACAAAACATTTTATGCTTCATGATATCATGACTAAAAGTCATGAAATCATGAATATTATGCAAGAATTTGTACACGGCAACGCGGATCTACTCAAATTTGAGTTGTTTCAACGCAAAACCGTAGTTGGGCCCAATAATCCAAATTTGGCTAAATTTCCAAGGACTCTATTAGGTACTTTGCCTTTAAATCCATAATAAAAATGTACTTAAATTTGGTTTGATTTTAACGCAAAATTGAGTTCATTCAACCCAAGCCTGAGAATAATGCATTTTACCCTAATTTGGCTTATTGGGCCAAACTACCCCCATAAGGTAGGTGCAGCTCTCTCTATTTTTGACAACATTGGTGGGGAAGAGAAAAAATACCGAGAGATTTTGGGTTGAGAGAATAATCGATATACTTAATTTTGGGTAAAGTCAACTCAAAAATTAGGTTAAATGGTTTTTCATTTAAGAAAGTGTACACGTGTTTTTTACAGTAAACTGTTTATTTTCGAACAAATTCATGAGTTTACCTAAAATACATGGAAATCAACGTAATTTCGATCAAATTCACATAAATTTGAACATTTATTGAGCATTGCTGGAGAATGCTCTTACTTTTCTTCTGATACCTCCCATAAAATTCTGCACAACTTTTTTCGGAACTTTCGAAGTGCTTTTTGAACTGCTGACCACATTTTCTTGAAAAAATCGATGGAGCTTGCTTCTCTTCCATCCTTCTTAAGATGCCGTTTGATTATTGCCCAATATGTTTCAATGAGGCGTAGTTCTGAGCAATTTGATGGATTCGATCATTTTTCTACAAATTCGACTTATTCCTTCTTGAGCATCTCCAAAGTAGCTGAAGCATAGTGAGCCGATGCTAGGTCTGGCAAAAACAATGGAGGCATGGTATGCTTTCAGTAGATGGGCAGAAGCCATTTTTTAATGCATTCAGTTCTGTAATTTTCGCCGTTGATTGAACCCGTCGTGAAATATGTAGTACTTTCATACCGCAGGAGCAAATTGCTTGCCATACCAAATCATTTTTCCCAAATTTTTCTGTTGGGATGTATCGTACGTCGTCAGGAATATCTGTTTTGGCCACAGCGTTGAAAAAAATCAATTTGGACACTTCGCGATTTAAGCCAAATCTCGGAACGGCAGTTTTTCTGTACACCATTTGTGCAGAAAAAAATGGAGAGTCGCCATGTCAATTCGACCCATCGTTTAGAATTTATATTTTTTATGTCAACGTTTGTCTGCTGTCAAAATAAACACTTGAGATCACACTGAAACAAAATTTTATTTGTTTTTATGGAGTTTTTACACCAAAATGCTAATATTTAGCTGAGAGAGACTCGCGAAGAGGAAAAATATCAACGTCATATGCAGCCCAGATTCCCCTCTCACGAAACGTCAAATGCAGCCCACCGTTTTTATGGCTGAAAAAGTGAAAAGTATTGTGTTCAAAATGAGCTGTTATTAAAAACCTTAGTCGGTGGAGCAGTTTTTTTCAAAGTTGCTGATAAATCTAAGCAGAAGATTAATTATTTCTAATGTCTGCTGCGTTTGCTGGCATGAAAATTTCACTCAAACGGCTATTTATGATTCGATGTGATGCAAACTCAATCATTTTTTGCTGAGAGGTTCATGTGAGGATTTGAACAGCATGCGCATAATTGGTATAAACACAAAGTGGAATAAGAAAGAAACTCAGCAATCACAGAAAAAGAAGACCGTCTTCGCGAGTCTCGTCTCAGATATTTTAGGTGTCCACTTTCTCAAATGAACAGTCCTTATGCTCAGGGCGTTACACAAATCTAACTGTCACATTCGTCAAGTGACTGTCTAGTCAACGCGTCTCATGGCGATCGGTGATGTTTTATAGTGTAATTATGAAGTTTTGTTTTTGAAAAAGTTTAAATAGAAGGCAATGCTCTTCGGAACCTTACCATCATATCGATGACATTCTTGGTAAAATATCCGTAAGTTCTCACATTGTGTCACTACACAATCAATCTGTTGGAGCTGTTAGATATTCCGAAATAAACTTGCAAGCCTTCGTCCTGATTATGCACAACCGGGAAATGTTTGACTTTGAGCACAGATTTTGCTTGACAAGCTCAATCGGCGATTTTAACTGTTTGGATGTGATGCATTCCCCACGTCACACACAGCTCACAGAAGGTCTTCGGCAGCCGGATGTTCCAGTTCCACTTTCCACATCCGCAGAGTCGTTAAGGAGTGTTCCATCACTCATGCAATCCACCAGCATTTTGTGAGCCAGAGACCATTTGCCAATTCAATTGATGCTCGGAACAACATTTTGCGTACAAACCTAACCCATCGGATGTTCGCGTTCTGCTAGAATGCGGCAATCGTTAGGTTGAAAATTGTGGAATGTTTTCACGGTTAATTACGAAACTACCGGCACAAAAGCCGTAACTATTTCAACCTTCATTTCATTTGTTTACCAATAGCATATATAAAATGGGATCTAAATTGACGTATGATGTTTGTTTTCATGAACTGAGTTCATGATTCAGGGATCCTGCTTCATGATTCATGACTCAACTTGCTACGTTTCAGCACCAAAATCGGAATCCTAAATGAGAGGTATCAAAATCCATAAATAGTGCTTATGTTTCCATGAATTTTATTCATGGTTCCAGCATACATACTTCATGGGTTTGAGGCTTTTAAATGACAGTTTTTTCTTCGCTAAAACGTAACGCACAAGCTGGCGTTACGGTAATATGCTTAATGATTTTCATGGCTTTTTGGTCATGGTGTATTTTCATAACATGAAAACACACTTTCCTCCCGAAATCTATGACTCATTCTCCTTATTTAGAGTGCCGCATTTTTACTCGTGAAAGCGAAACAAGGATGGGACAACGCTTTCGTGATTTCCTGCGTGAATACGCTTTCATACAATTAAAATTAAAAATTGGGCTAATTTAATTGACATGGTGAATGGACAAAGGTTTTTTTTAAACTACCAGTAACATTATTAAATTATTTCCAATTATAAATATAAAAAAAATCAAATGCAGAGGGATTGTGGGCAAAATGTATTGTTGTTTTATGCGAAAACTGTTTGATAATGATTTTTTTTCTTGAATTTTTCTTTCAATTTTAACTTTATGTTTTTATCATCATCAAGTAATTATATGTATAACAAGGCTGTGCAACAATCTGGTTTAAATGCTAAATAAATGAACGCAGAAATGTTATTTTGTGCTTACACGAATGGAAAAGAGCCCATGTATAAACCAAAATGTTCGACTTCGATTATCATTGATATATACATTATATTCCACGAGCAAGTTTATTTTGCTCGATACCTTTCACCAGCCTCGTTTCCAATCCAATATCGGTCTTATTTTTTAACGAGTGTTCAATGAGTTCATCTCGGTATTAATCTAGGAGTTTAACCAAGAATTTCTCCTGAAATTCCAACCAAACATCGTTCATTGAATTTGTGATGATTTTTTACTGATCTTTCATGTTTTTTAAGCTTTGTTATAGTTGAATTAATTTTTTTTTCCATTGAATCTTTGAAAGATTCGCTTGAATAATTCCTCTCAGAATATATCCAGGCATTTCCCTTGAAATTTATTTGAAATCTGTTGGTTCGTTTCTAAAATTCTTTAACTTCTTTATTACTAACATCGAGCATCACGAAAGTTTCCAGAACTTCCAAAAAAACATCATTGTAGGGGATTTTTTTTGCAATTTTCCCAGTGTTTTTTTTTTCCTAATAGTTCACTTAAAACTAAACAATTTGTACAAAAATTTGCTAAGTCTTCCGATGGATCGACTTAAAAAAAAATCCTAATGTTCCTGAAAGAATCCATCAATAATTATGTTACTTCACCTAATGAGCAGAAAATCTCAAGCCCTCACATCATTTGAGGGAGATTGTGATTCCGTAAAAATTGATAAGTTCAATTTACAGAAAGTATTATATTCCTTTTTGTAATGGCTATATCGGACGTGTGATTCAAATGTAAAGCGAGCCTGTAGAATATTTTTGCAATTAATATTTAATTTAATTAGTAGATATGCGTAGCAAGGAAGCGTCAAAAATGAAATTAATTAGGGGATGAGAAGCAATCCATCAGGAATCAGTACCCGACTAGAGGCATGTAACAAAAATATAATAAAATTTTATCAGAATATGATATGCATATCATATTATGATATAATTTTATTACGCCCCGTTATCCACAGAACATAATAAAACAAAAATATAACATAATGTGTTTTATTTCCCTTTAAGATATTTTTTTGTTCATTTTTTACAACTTTATAACAAAATAAATTGATAGTTATGCATTTCAATACTATACAATATTATCGTATATCGAACAGTATTATAATTTTGATACTTTGTATCAAACATTATAACTTGATTTGATATGTTTTTGATAGAATCAAAAACACATTTTGTTATGTTTATGTTACTATTCATACACTTTTTGTTATAATTTTAGTTATTTTAACAACATCCTGCATCAAGTTTGTAACAACCTATGTTCGAAAAAAACCTTATAACATAATAACATGTGCTGATATAATTTTGTTATGTATCTTTAGTCGGGTACTCATTGGCGCGAAAGATAGCACGCACAAATCATGGCTACTATGTTTTATTGCATATATCCAGTGATGCCTGCAGAGCAGTCCAATAATTATGACCAAAGTTTTACAACTCATTCAAAAATCAATAACTAATAACAGGGCGTCCAATTTAAAAACGGTCTTCGGCAAAGTTGTAGCTGATGAATGTATCTCATAGTATCAACGTAGTTCTAATCTCCAAGAGCACATGGACAAACACTATGACCGATTAAATGAATTGCTTGGTTTTTCCGTAGTTATTCCCATATAAACTATAAACGGCTTGTGCAGTCTCAGTTTTCATCCAAATGAGCTCAAATTTTGGGAGGACACTCAGAATTTGATCTAGAATCGAATGAGCGGTGTGGACCAAAAACGATTTTTTGAACCACTCTAGTACTCATTGATATCTTCTTAAGAAAGTATTATTGGTTTGATCCTTGTATATTTTGGAGTCACAGCAAAGTCCTATTGGAAAAGTTGTGTCAAAACTATTGATTCAAAAGATACAGATAAGTTGAAGTTTGACAAAAAAAAATCATGTTTTTTCTGTTGTGTCATAGTTTTTCTATTCGATTACTTTTTGTCTAGGTGCAATTTTTTGTTATTGTTAAAATTCTACCTATCTGTAACTATTGAATTAATAGTTTTCGCTCAAATTTTTCAAAAGCTACCAAACATTGAGGTAATTTGTAGTTAGCCACAGAAAAAAAAGAATCGGTTGAGAAATGGCGAAAATATACATTTTTGAAGTTGACCATTTTGTATGGGAAAACGGTTTTGGCGCATTTTATATGTCCGATACTGTAGGTTCTAGAAATTACTTCCTAATCTTCTCCATGAGTTCCATCTAAGAAATTTTAGAATCCATCCAAAATATTATCCAGCATTCGCATCAAGAGCAACAGAAGGCGGAACTGAATAAATTAAAAATTCTTCCAAGGTATTATCCACTGATTTGCCTTTAGCAAAACTGTATAGAAATTCCTGCAGTTTTTTATGGAATTTAGGTGGCTGTGCTACTTTTCCTCTACATGCCATTTCTTCGATTGCCACTTCGCCGAAAATCTTGTTTCCATGAATAACACAATTCAACGAAAATTATATGGTACCGTAATCCGGGGTAACATTGATCATTTTTTTTAGTTTTTCTTAAATTTTTCATTTCACAATACAAATGTTACAAGTTTCATATTTTTAAAACAAGTACTGGCACCCACCCGCTCCTAACTATGTACTTTATTTTGTTTTTCGAAAGATTCAAACATGTTTAAAATAAATGTTTTAAGTGATTTTTTGATTCAGCTGATCACCCAAGCAAACAACGTTCGCTAATATTGGAAATGTCGTTACTTACTAAAATCAGGGCCCCTGAAGCCGAATTTGAAGACCAAACTCTTACAAGTCATTTACTTTTGAGGTATTTCAAAATTAAAAACACCTTGAACCGCAGAATACGCCTAAAAGTAGGCAATTTCCTCAGGAAATTCTACATTCGTATTAGAAATTAGTTAATGTTGCCTAATTGAATAAACTTATGAGAGATTTGACAACGGAATCGTTTTCGGCGATGCCATTTTTAGTAAGAACCGCATTTTCCTTGATCACATCGTCTGCAGAACTTATGTGAGACATGAATTTTCGGTAGTGTCAGTGAAAATGATAGAAATCATTGTTTCAAAAAGTTGACAAATTTGCGCATGAACTAAACGCAATTTTGGCAAAAACCTTAATTATCATTAGCTTATGAAATATACGAAAGAGAGGCACCATTCATGGTTCGAAAATGTTTCATCAATAAATCTTTATTTGAACGTTTAACAAGATGAGTCATCCCGATCAATGTTACCCCGCTGATCAATGTTACCCCCGGATTACGGTACTCATTGGCTTTTAAGCTCCATATAATTTAAGGCGATGAAAAATGATATTAATCCTCTTTTATTTGGCTGAAGTATCTTTCGAGTTAAATTTGCCCTCGATGTTTTCGGCATCAAGAGATAATTTTAGAACAACTAAATATCTTCTTGCTTGATTACTTCCTGTTCTTTCTGGTTTATTACCCTGCAACTGAAGACTATACAAGGGATAGGCAAAATGCTTGAGTTGCTTATAACTTTATGGAAAATTGATGAATTTGGTAACATCTGGAAGCAGTCGACGGCAAAGTTTGTCTAGTTTCAGGAACTTGTTTGGTGCATCAATTCCAGGAGCACAAAAGATTTCTTGAAACTTCTGTGATTGAAAAAAAAATCCTGAAAGTATCGTAAACGAAACTCTAGGAGGGGTTTTATAGGAAGACTGCAAATATCACTAAATGAATTCCTGAAGAAATCATTGGATCTGATGGCAACTTTGGGCAAAATGCCTTATTCAATCCTTGGGGAAAACAATAATAAAGAATACACACAAAGTAATTATGTGAGGAGAAATTAAAAAAAATCATAAAAATAGTCTTAAACTAAAAATTTGTTAGTTTCTTTGAAAAATATACAGCTAATGCTCAAGTAGGGAAAGTGTACCAGTTATGGCCATAGTGGTTCCCTATTTGGCCATATGCAAATTTTAGATAACTTTTACATTTTTAATCTTTTTGAATGTTTTAACATCAAGATTTATCCTTTATTGTACTGCTAAACACAAAAGATTTTTCAAAATGTGAAGACATTCAAGATATCACGTATGGCGAAATAGGGAACCACTATGGCCATAACTGGTACACCTACCCTAGATTGATTTTTGTTTTCTTGGTACCGGTAATCCGGAGTAACATTGATCGAAATGGCAAATGTTGCTAAATTTATATTTTTAAAATAAGTACTAGCTCCCATCGCTTGTGAGTGGATACAGTACTTTGTTTTCTATAAGTTTTAAGCACGTTTTAAAAAATGTTTAGAGCGATTATTTGATTTCGCTGATATGAAGTAACATTGATCACCCCTGAAACAATGTTCGGTAATGTTGAACATGTCGTTGCTTACTAAACGCATGGCCCTGAAACCGAATATGAAGACTAAACTTTTACAAGTCATTTATTTATTAGATATTTTAAAATTACAAACAACATGAAGCACGAAATACGTCTAAATGTAGAAAATTTCCAATGGAAATTTGGGATTCTTTATTGTACTGTAATCTCGGGTGAAATTTATCACTTTTCACTGTTTTCCATGTCTGTTTTCTATGATGTTGCCAATTCCAAACAACTTAATGCAGGAAAACAAGTACGACAGTGAGCCTCATTGATTTATATACTCAAATTTTCATACAGTTGTGATTTTAGTGCTGAAAATCGTCTCTAAAATAAAAAATCAAGGAATTTCTATTTCGGGGTGAAATTGATCACCTGTCAAAACCATTATTGTTAGTTTTGAAAACAACTTTACTTGTTTAATTTCAGCCTTCTGAATCCAAATATGCTTGCCAAATTCTTAACAATCCATAATTTATGAAAATAATAAACAATTCATTTTTCAACAATACCGCAGAAAACGCCTAAATGTAGGCAATTTCCGAAGGAATCTTCTGATATCAATAAAAAATTCAATTATTACAAGAAAATGAACAAATTAGTACGAATTTTGATGATAAAATTCGTTTTGGGGATATATTTCAAGCATCCTCACAAATTTTCATGTTGACACCATGTCCAAGTCCTTATTTAAAACTATAAGTTTATTGATGTCTACAGAACACGATTATGGAATTTTCAATTATTTTCATAGAAATAAATATTCCTTAACACAAAAAGCTTCACAACATGCAATTCGACAATAGTTAAGACAAACAACGTTCATTTACATAGGTTGCATTGATTTTTGTGCTCTATCAGAGGGAAATAAAATCGTGTGACACAGTGATCAATTTCACCCTACTGATCAGTTTCACCCTACTGATCAATTTCACCCGAATTTACGGTAATTTGTTTAATTTGTGACATTGAAAAACTTATAAAAAAAACGACGAAATCGTTAATGCTTCCGGAAAACGTGAATTTTGAAAATATTAAAGTTCGTTACTCATATTGATACATGCATATGACCAGTGCTGGGAATGGTAATAGTAGTAAGTTTGAATTTCACGAAAATCACGTGGCTCTTCCCAGTACAGTTGTTCAAAAACGTGAATCTTATCAAGTAGCCTATGCTGGGTGAAGGAACTTTCTAAATCGTTAGTGTCATTGAAGGCTCTAAATGCAGCGGGAAATTGAACATTTTTCTACAGTAATTTGGGTTGCCCTTAGCAACGGGTGTTTTGCAGTTTTCAAAGCTTTTTGCCTACAGCAGCGATGGGCGTGAGTTTCACTAGCTATGATTTTCAAATGATTTCTGGTTAAATTCGTGATGAGCTTTTAATTAAATTCTCGAAAAAGATTCTACTGGATTTTATGAAAATGATGTGATCCCCAGTAATCAACTACACCCCACATTATGGTATACCCCTTACAGATTATGCTCAGATGTTAGCCAAAAATAAATAACTAAGGGACCGTCCATAAATGACGTTGCATTTTTTCACTGATTTTTTACACCCCCCTCCCCCCTCGTAGCATTGCGTCACAAATGCTCATACCCCCCTTGGAAAATACGTAGCATATCAAGCAACCCCCCCCCCCCCCTATATTTTTTTATTTGTTTTCCTTGCCAATTGAGTTATAACAAAAAAAATAAATTCAGAAGTTCAATACAAAGTTTGATATTGATTACTGACTGAAACGTAAGGATAATCTAACGAATAATAGTTTGATATACAGTAGCGCTCAAAAGTAATTTGGACAACAGTATTACTATTAATTGTATAACTTTTGCTGTTGTAACCATGAAAAACAATTTTACAGCTGAAAATGTTAGAAACAAACAAAAACCTTTGATTGGATTGATAAAGCTAACCGTAACGAGTACAATAGATTTCATAATATGTTGAAAAGAAATTTCGTTATATTAGAGGATAGTTTTTTAGATTATTCGTTGTTAGGAAATAGATTTCAATAAAAATGATAAACAATATACCGTTTTGTCTCAAATTCCGAACAGACTCATATTCCGAACACTCGGTTTTTGTATAGAGATTTGGTTGAAAATGTTTCGCTGAAATATGTCACCAAATAACAAGGAAATGACAGTCAATTGCAATTCAATTTTAACGTCTCCAATATAATTTATACTGCGGGAGTAGTGATGATTCACTAGTTTGAGACCAGTAGAACTAGCTCAGATAAATTTATTTGTGAAATTATTCATTTGAATACGGTTTATTCGTGCTGTTCGGAATTTGAATCAAGGTGTTCGGAATATGAGACAGAATCAACACAGTGTTCGGCATTTGAATCAAAATGTTGTTTCATACTTTTACCTTAAAACAATACTAAAACTAATTGAATCAAAATTATTATCGGTACACGCACCAGCTAACAGTTAGGCTTTGCGAAGAAATTAAAATTTACCTAAATATCTGCTAATTTATGCCAATCAGATGCATTTGAAGTCACTGTTGACCTTAAGTGTTCGGAATATGAGTCAAACGGTATCTTAATTTGAAATGGATATTCGTCATTATTATCCAAATTCAAAAACCATTTACCAATCAGTGACCAGATATAGAAAAGATTACGCTTATCATATATATGGCATGTTTAGAAATTCTTAGCGATTATTGAACAAATTTCTCATCTTTATTAATACTTCAGCTAAACTTCATTATCATTCCCCAACTGAAATAATCTCAGACAACCTATATTGAAACAATAAAAAAATAAATAGAAAATCTTCAAAATTACCGAGTAATTAAGAAATTTAATGATAGAAAGAGCAATTTCGATAACACTCGAATCTGTTGTTTAGGCTATTCCATCAAGTTGTATTTAGGCATTTCCATCAAGAGCATTGATATATCAAAACAAATCCATGATTTGATTGAGTGAAGATCTCCTGCCAACATTGAAAGCATAATTCACGGAATAAATATCTTGTTTTAATGTTATATTTATGTTTTTTCTAAGAAATAAATGTCTAACAGAAAATATGAATAAGACTAAACCAAAGCTTTAAAAGTCATTAAAGCAATTATTTTTTAAAGTTTCAATCAGTTTATTTATAAATAAGGTATTTAGACATGAAATACAATATAATGTTTACATAATTATAGCTTTAAAACATCTGTTTGATTACATTATCAAGAAAATCTAAAATTTCTTAGATTTTTTTCAATCTTATCATATGAATGTTTTGGAGCTGAATCATCATTCTACAGTTAACTCTCCCTTACTCGATATTCCGTATCTCGATATCGAGTTAGAGAACCATAGTAAAAGTTAGTTTTCATGGCTAACTCGATGGTCCCCTTGGATAGCAGTTGCACTGATTTTGTGTTCTGTAACTTGATATCTCCCTAACTCGATGGTCCCTTCAATATCGAGTAAGGGAGAGATGACTGTATAACCCATCTTCCATAAGTCAAACAAAGAAAAAATAAGTTTGATAAAAAATAATTGTATCTCATTTTTTCAGTGCCTCTCATTTTACTGAAGTGATTCAAAATGCTACGTC
Source organism: Aedes aegypti (assembly GCF_002204515.2). Taxonomy (NCBI): domain Eukaryota; kingdom Metazoa; phylum Arthropoda; class Insecta; order Diptera; family Culicidae; genus Aedes; species Aedes aegypti. The sequence goes on from NW_018736419.1 coordinate 15,083, forward strand.
CACAAGGTAGGACCCCTCCCTCCCCCTCGTCACACATCGTCACAAATTTGTGAAGCCCCCTCCCCCCTAAAAAGCTACGTCATTTATGGACGACCCCTAACATGTCACGTCACCTCCCAATCACTTCTTCCACTGTGGAGCTGAGAAGCTGGCTTTGTCACAATGGGGACATAATGCCAAGAAGAAGAAGAAGAAGAAAGAAGAAGAAGAAGAAGAAGAACGGAACCAAAAATTTTACCAGTTTTTTGGGGCCCAGAAGAACTAAAAAATAACTTCGATCTGAAAAAATACCGACTTAAGGTCAGTGTTTCGAGTTTTTGTGGATTTTCAATGGAAAAAAAAAAGAAATATTTGGGTTTTATACTATATTGTAACAGTTTGAGTTAAATGGCACATTGTAAAAACACACTTACGTATTGTAGAAACTTTAGATCAACAGATGTCGTGTAATTCCAAGCCATAGGTATATCCCAAAAGACATTCAAGCGATTCTATTTTCTGACATTCGTTCGAATATTTGAAACAAAACTTCTGAAAGAATTCCTAATGGAAGCTTCTAGCACAAATACTTCGAATCTTTACCAAACCAGTTGAGCAATGTTTACAATGCCACCCATTTCCCATTCATACCTTTCTACTAATTTAGGTGAAGATAGTCATGAATTTGCTTAGGTGGAAAAATTGAGTGGTAGCGTATTGTACGAAATCCAACTGTATTGATACTCTGAATGGGGGCGCTGCACTGTTTTGATTTTGCATGGGATTTTGACGTTTAATGGCCTTGTTATTTACAAATTTTATGAAAGGGTGAAAGAGAGAGAAAGATTAATTGTGCAGAGCCTCATTGTGGCATAGTTTTTTAAGACTTTGTTATAATCAAGGCTGGTGCATTGTACTCTGTAGCCAGAGTAAGGTTAACTGACTTGGCAATAAAGGCTAGGCGGCCATCTTTAACTTGCTGGCCGTTTTGTTTACAAACATAACTGCCAGGCCTGGATAACGCTCAAACTAAAACTACCCGTGCTGCCAATAGTGCGAACGAAATAGTTAGAGATAAAAGTAGAGTATGCTACGCGCAGATGCGGCTACATTAGAATAATTTCTGACACCCCTTTTTCTCCAATTAATCAGAAGTCATTACTGCCTGGCCCGCAAGATGCTGAAACTAAAACTAACCATGCTGCCATAAGTGTGGACGAAATTTTGGAAAAGAGAGAAAGAAGTATAGAGAAGACATGGAACAGATGCGACCGTATTAGAATAATTCTTGATAACACTGTTTCTCCAACCAATCAGAAGTCAATTGTCCACCTACCTGTCTCAGATGTTTGTAAACAAAACGGCCAGCCCTTCCTCACCTACCCTTCCTGGTTTTCTCCACAAAGTGAGCATAATGTATCACCTTATGAGGAGCTGGACCCGCCTTGGTAATGACTTCTGATTAATTGGAGAAAAAAGGGGTGTCAGAAAATTATTCTAATGTAGCCGCATCTGCGCGTAGCATACTCTACTTTTATCTCTAACTATTTCGTTCGCACTATTGGCAGCACGGGTAGTTTTAGTTGGAGCGTTATCCAGGCCTGGCAGTTATGTTTGTAAACAAAACGGCCAGCAAGTTAAAGATGGCCGCCTAGCCTTTTATTGCCCAAGTCAGTTAACCTTACTCTGGCTACAGAGTACAATGCACCAGCCTTGGTCATTACTGCCTGGCCCGCAAGATGCTGAAACTAAAACTAACCATGCTGCATAAGTGTGGAACGAAATTTTTGGAAAAGAGAGAAAGAAGTATAGAGAAGACATGGAACAGATGCGACCGTATTAGAATAATTCTTGATAACACTGTTTCTCCAACCAATCAGAAGTCAATTGTCCACCTACCTGTCTCAGATGTTTGTAAACAAAACGGCCAGCCCTTCCTCACCTACCCTTCCTGGTTTTCTCCACAAAGTGAGCATAATGTATCACCTTATGAGGAGCTGGACCCGCCTTGGGTTATAATCATATAATCAAAATATTTTCTCATCATTTTCCCACCAGATCCAGCAGTGGTCCAAGCGATGATCCCTTGGAAGGTTTCCGTCGACGAGCTGGGAAACCGTCAGGTGGGCTCAACGGTCGTTGATCTGCTGAAATCATCTTGTAACGTGGGTGAATGCAACATCGGAAGCCTGATTGCCGATTCCATGGTTTCGGCTTTCATTCCATTGGCTGAACCGGGACACTGGACGTACGGGGCCATTGCTGTGATAGCGGTCGGCGGTATTCGCGTCAGGCATGTTCAGAGGAGGTAATTTTGAAACATATTAATGTCTGTACCGAGGGATACTTATAATCCCTTCTCATTTGCAGCGATCAACTACGCCAATGTGATTGAGGTGTTGCCATTTGAGAACAATCTGGTTTGCGTTGAGCTACGCGGTGACTATATGCTGGGAGTGTTGGAATATGCCGTAGAGAAATCATGGGACGAGGATAAATTCAAACGGAGCCAACATGCTGCAGGTGTCCGGCCTCAAAGTGGAGTTCAACGTTTCGAAACCAATCGGCGAACGAGTTCTGTCGGTTGAAGCTCGCTGCCACGATTGTATGGTACCCTCCTATAGCCCACTAAATCCCTTCAAATACTACCGGGTGATAACGAACTCATTCATTGTGGGCGGTGGCGACGGATTCCACATATTTCCGCAGCATGGACGCAACAAGCGTTTTGGACCGATTGACAATGTAGCATTTGAAAACTACCTCAAGCAGCGGTCGCCAGTGATACAGGGAATCGACGGCAGGATTAAGGTTTACACGTAGACAAGACAATCACGATCTGCTGACGACCATTCGTCGGGCGTCGTCGAGGCGGAAAACATAATCAATCGAATCTAGTGATAATAGCGTATGAATGTATTTATGTGGGATGACTAAAATAAACACAGTGGGTTTTATCTTGAGTGACAATGAATTGCTGTCTGTTGATATTATTTCATCAGATTAGAAGTTAGACTTCAGACGGGGGGCGCGGTTGTATAGCAAAGTCGAATCCGGAGTATCAATTCAGGGGAATACGAGCTATTGAACACGTGAACGTTTCCACGAGGTGGGTACAATTCGATACGTGATACACAGTAAAACACATTGGTCGATCATGTGAACAGGTTTCTCGTCTTGCTGTATACTTGAATCTCTTGACCATTTTGTATTGTAAAAGGCCAATCCGTACTTCATTCTGTCCAGTACCTTATGTACTTAACCTTTGCATCCCTGACAAAGTTTTCACAATCAAATTTTAGTGATCTTTTAGTTCTAATTTCAACAATTTTCGGCCGATTTTCATTAAACTTCGATATTACACGACAGCACTATTCTAGTTGTTTCATAAATTGTAGTTGGAATCCAAAATCCTTAAGTTTTTTAGGGTTTGTATAATACGATGCATATTGAGTAATTGTATGCTACACAGAGTAATTTACAAGTACTTCCAGGATGTTCTGGAACCAATCCCAGAACCCTTAAGGTGTGCAAAATAATTATGAAATAACTCAAATGACCTTCGGACAGACCCTGCGGACATCCGTAAAAATCCGAACCGACCGTCCGTCTTGGCTTGCAATTGCAACTCATAAAACTTAATATGGTGTTGTGTCAAAATTACATTGGAATCGGCTAAAAATTGTACAAATTAGAGCCAAAAGATCACGAAAATTTGATCACGACACACAGCTCTTTTGCTAGAACACTTTCTGTCTAGGTTGCATTCTTTTTATCAAAAATCTGTAACTTATGAATCAATAGGTTTCGCACAACTTTTTCAATAATTATCAAAATTGAGTTGATTTGTAGTTCGTCACAGAAAAAAAGAATGGGTTGAGAAACAACGGAGATATATTTGAATTTGACCATTTTGTATGAGAAAACGGCTTTTGTGTATTTTTCATGTCCGGTACTGTACCTACCAGCATTCTCCTAACATTGCTCTATGAATTATCTAGGAATTTCAGAAGCTTTTTTACGGAAAACCCTTCAACGATAGTTTTAGTTTGATTCTTGAGTTCTAAGTGATTCGTGTATAGTAAATGAAAAATTTCTTCTGGAATTTATTATGAAATTATTTCTTGAAAAGAATTTCTTCAGAAATTTGAATATTTGTAGCAATTCAGAAATTTGGATATTTGTAGCAATTTTCTATAGGAGATCGTATCAATAATAATAATAATAATAATAATAATGAATAAAACTTATCACAATGCACAAGAAATAATCATATAAAAGACAATTTACACCGTCTTCAGCCATAGGCTGCACAGACTGAACGATCACTAACATTAGGCAACGGACAACACGAAACACCCAGTAGCCCAGTGATGAATTTCTCGTTTGACGAAAAGTTTTCACTGACTGGAGCGGGAATCGAACCCACACCTCGTGGCACAATACGCCTAGACGACTGACGCCGCTAACCGCAAGGCCACGGAGCCCACTGCTCCATATTAGATCTTTCAAATATGCCTGAAAGATCACCTCTAGGTATTAATTTAAAACATTTCAAAACATATCTGTAAAGACAAGCCCAGTAACCTCTAGCTTTACGCATTCCTCCAGGGCTTCTCCAAAAAATATCCTGCAATTTCATCAAGAATTATCATACACTATTGCCTTAGGATTCGTCCATGGACTGCTCCAGTCCATATTCTAGTACACAAGAGATTTCCATAGATTTCTACTGAAATTATTTAAGGAATTCCTCTAATGCCTGTCCCAGGATGTCACAAGTGGGTTTCTACATTTTTCTAGGTTTTTCTTGCATTTCTTCAAGGGTTCCACCCCTTAAAATAATTTTCAAGAATTACTTCAGCGCAAACTGGGCACGGTAAATGGCTGGGCATGGAATGCCATTGGTACCTCGCGTACCTCAGGAATAAAATAGACCCCATTGTATGGTCCTTAGCCTCTTTCCTCCGTGGCACTGGCCGGAGTACGAGTAACCTTAGATAAGATCGGGTGACCAACTCCGGTGGGAACTCTGGTCGTATGCTGATAAGGAGGGGTTTGCTTTTGCTTTTGCTTCTGCAAACCTTGAGCGTCTAGACTCCATGTTAGGAGCGGCTCACAACAGCGTCTGTTCCCCATGCCAGGGGCGGCAGATCATCGTCCGAGTGCCAGAGAAGGACTCTAAGCTAAACTGCGCACTATAACCATCCGAACATTTCCGAAAATACACCAGCAGAGGAATGTCAACGAGAGAATACGGACCGGAACAATCGGCAAAGACCACAGCGACGGAAATGGACTAGCGATTGGAAACTCGGTACGTGGAACTGTAAATCTCTTAACTTCATCGGAAGACCCGCGATTTCGGCATCATAGTGCTGCAGGAAGTGTGCTGTACAGGTGCGAACGCTTAGAGGTAATCATACCATCTACCAGAGCTGCGGCAACACACGTGAGCTAGGAACAGCTTTTATAGTGATGGGTGATATGTAATCAATGAATGAATGGGCAAGTTAAGAATCAAAGGCCGATTATTTAATTTCAGCCTAATCATCGTGCATAGCCCACACTCCGGAAGCACGGATGATGACAAGGACGCATTTTACGCGCAGAACGAACGCGAGTACGACCGCCAGGCAACGACGTAAAGATCATCATAGGGACCGTTCAAATATTACGTAACACAACAGGGGGAGGGAGGGGGTCTTACATAGTGCTACGGCTCATACAAAAATTTAAAATTTTTCATACAAAAGCCGTTACGTAGGGGAAGGAGGGGGTCTAAAATTGGCAAACTTTGCGTTACGTAATATTTGAATGAACCCATAGGAGATTTGAACGCTCAGGCTGGCCAGGAGGAGGAGTTCAGACCGACGATTAGAAAAGTTCAGCGCCCACCGGCTGACGAACGAGAACGGCCAACGACTGATCGATTTTGCCGCCTCCAAGAATATGGTCATTCGTAGCATCTATTTCCAGCACAGCCTCCCGTATCGGTACACCTGGAGATCACCTCAGCAGACAGAATCGCAAATCGACCACGTTTTGATCGGTGGACGGCACTTCTCCGACATAACCGACGGTGCCAATAACTATCCGTCATCAATGATCTACGAATCTAGCGCGACTGAAACAACCGGATGTCGCCAATGCGTACGCGCAGCATCTTGAGGCAGTGTTTCCGTATGAGGGCGAGCTCGGTAGAGCCCCTCATGAGGACTGGTGGAGGACAGTCAAAGCAGCCATTAACGATGCTGCCGAAAGCATTGGCGGATATGTGGAACGGAGCTCAAGAAACGATTGGTTCAACGAAGAGTCCCATGAGGTTTCAGAGGAGAAGAATGCAGCGCGGACTGCAATGCTGCAGCATGGTACGCGACAAAACGTGGAACAATACAGATTGAAGCGGAAACAGCAAACCCGCCTATTCCGGGACAAAAAGCACCGCCTGGAAGAGATGGAATGCCAAAAGATAGAGTTGCTGTACCGTTCTCAAGAAACGCGGAAGTTCTATCAGAAGCTCAACACATCCCGCAAAGGCTTCGTGCCGCGAGCTGAAATATACCGGGATAAGGATGGGAGCATCTTGAAGGACGGACGCGAGGTGATCGAAAGGTGGAAGCAGCACTACGATGAACACCTGAATGGCGCACAGAACACAGGCACAGAAGGTCAGGACAGCGAAGGCGATGGCTACGTCAGCACAGCGGACAGTGGAAACAACCAGCTCCCACGATGGGGGAAGTTAAGGATGCCATTCAACAGCTCAAGAACAACAAGGCCGCTGGCAAGGATGGTATCGGAAGCAAGGCGTTATTTGCCCTATCTACGAAAAGGGCGACAAACTGGAGTGTGAAAATTATCGTGCAATCACTATCCAAAGCGCCGCCTACAAAGTGCTATCCCAGATTCTCTTCCGTTGTCTATCACGTTTAGCAAACGAGTTCGTGGGTAGTTATCAAGCAGGTTTCATCAACCGCCGCTCGACAACGGACCAGATCTTTTCCGTGCGGCAAATCCTTCAGAAATGCCGTGTGTACCAGGTCCCTACGCACCATTTGTTCATCGATTTCAAGGCAACATACGACAGTATTGACCTGTAGAGCTATAGAAGCTCATGGACGACAACAGCTCTCCCAGGAAGCTCACAAGATTGATTAGAGCAACGATGGACGGTGTGCAAAACTGCGTAAAGATCTCGGGCGAACACTCCAGTTCGTTCGAGTCTCGACGGGGACTACGACAGGGGGACGGACTTTCGTGCCTGCTGTTCAATATTGCGCTTGAAGGTGTCATGCGGAGAGCCGAACTTAACAGTCGAGGCACGGTTTTCACGAGATCCGGAAAATTTGTTTGCTTCGCGGATGACATGAGCATTATTGGGGGAAAATTTGAAACGGTGGCAGATTTGTTCACCCGCCTTAAACGCGAAACAACAAGAGTCGGGCTAATGGTGAATGCGTCGAAAACAAAGTACATGATGGTTGGCCAAACTTAGCGCGACAGGGCCCGCTTAGAAAGCAGTGTCACGATAGACTGGGATACCTTCGAGGTGACGGATGAGTTCGTCTACCTCGGATCCTTGTTGACGGCTGACAACAATGTTAGTCGGGAAATACGAAGGCGCATCAACAGTGGAAGTCGTGTTTACTATGGGCTCCAGAAGAAACTGTGGTCAAGAAAGATTCACCCCCGCACCAAATGTACGATGTACAAAACGCTCATAAGAACAGTAGTCCTCTACGGGCATGAGACGTGGACTATTCTCGAGGAGGACTTGCACTGCCGTTCTACGCATATTTGTAACGCTGTCCATAAGGTTTACATAGAACATGAGACAAGTAGGCGTTGAAGGGCAGTGCAAGCTCTTGGGGTTTTCGAACGCCGAGTGCTAAGGACGATCTTCGGTGGCGTGCAGGAGAACGGCGTGTGGCGGCGAAAGATGAACCACCTGAAAAATGTTCAAGTCGGAGTGCAGAGTCGAGGCAGTTGTTCCCATAGCCTTCAAAGCGTCCTTTGTTGTCTGCACTTATCGTTCGGCCTGTCCATTTGTTGCTGGGTGGTATGGAGCAAACGGCTTGTTAAACTTCACTCCACTTTTCTGCAAGAAGTTCTTAAATTTCACATCGGTAAACTGCGACCCATTGTCCGAAATAACTGTGATGGGTACGCCGTATCGTGAAAACAACTCATCCTAAATGCAGATCGTCGCTGCAGTCGTTGACGTATTCGTACCCTTCACTTCCAATCATTACTGTACACATTAGACTGATGCAAATTTTGAAGTTTTTGCTCCCCTATGCTTAAACGATGTCAATTATGATGAAAATGATCCTCCCAAAATTTTAAGTGATTCGGAAGAAATTTGATTGTGCACACGCCATTTGAAGTTTATATGGAGATTACTATGGAAAACGTCAATCTTTTGGGTTCAGCCCTCTATCTCTTTGTCATAACATTTTATGGAAAAGTGATCACACTCATCTCATGTGAAAACTTCCCAGCTACAACTTTGCCGAAGATCACATTTTGATGGGACGTAAGGATAATTTGTTATTATTGATAACAAAGTCTAAATCATGCTGAGATGATCATTCAACTACTTTCAGAGCAACACTGCTTTTTTGCTGTAGAACATAGTAGCCTGGATTACTTTGATCTATTATTCCCGCCAGGAGTACCATTGTTGCCTGCCGAACAGTTGGTGAAGCATGCTACATGCAAACCAAGTTTATGATGATGAATAGCAATTTATCCTGACGTCCAATCAAAAAGTGGTCTTCGGCAAAGTTGTAGCTGGGAAGTTTTCAAATGAGGTGAGTGTGTTCACTTTTCCATAAAATGTTATGACGAAGAGATAGAGGGCTGAACACAAAAGATTGACGTTTTCCATAGTAATCTCCATATAAACTTCAAATGGCGTGTGCACAGTCAAATTTCTTCCGAATCGCTTCAAACTTTGGAAGGATGCTATTTACCTTAATAAAAATCGTTTAAGCATAGGGGAGCTAAAATTTCAAAATTTGCATCACTCTAGTACACATCGACTATGATGAGCAACATAGAGGCTGCAACTGGACCGGTATATTCGATGTGTACTCTTTCCCAGGGGCATTTGGGATATAGCCAGTGGTGGTCACTAAATTTCGGTGGAGCATGAGCTAGGCGAGTACAATCGGAACATGATTTCACAGTCTTCTCGATATCTGTATCGATTCCCGGCTCGTAGACAAACGAACGAGCAATAGGGTGATACTCAAAACTGAAAAGGCAATAGATGGCTCTTTTACAGTGGTAATATAAACGAAATAATGATGCAAAGAAAATATCGCGGAAGATAACTAAACACAAAAAGTTATATATTCACATTACACTTCATTTTCAATCACTACTTTTTCGATCCAGTTTCCAAATTGCAAGTAATTTACTTTTTTCATTATTTTCCATACGTTTTGACATTTCTCGACTGTTATTCTTCCATGCGCTTGTTTTGGAAGTTTGAGAAATTTGAGAACCGTGTGTAGCGTGATCAGTGAGTGCAATACGAGCATCAGTGTCGCCGCTCGGTGGCCAGAGAGTAAACTGTTGGCATTAAAGAACAAAATAAAAAGTCGTTAGCCTATTCGATAAAACTAGAAATAAAACCAGTAGTTCTTCAAACCTACACTAACCCAACCAAAAACCTCTCATAAGACTAAAGCGGCCCACTCTAGAGACGGTGTTGGAGAGCAACTCACGAGCATCTTTTGAAACTTGTAATTATGCACTTATGACAGTATTCAGCACTTCATTAAACCTTCCACAAGTAGACAAGTTGTTTCAACGCAAGAATGTTTCAAAAATTTCATTTTGTACAAATTTATAATAATGAGGGACATTTTTTTTCTTTTATAAGTGGCTACTAATATAGAATTGGATTTTCTCACCCTATTCACATTTAATTTGAATTTATAATTGCCCAACCTTGAACAAGATACAATATTGAAGATTAATCAAAAATTTCGATACAGGAGGATGCATTAAGCTTGGAGAAAAAGCATTTTGAATGTTGCTTATTACTTTTCGATACAGTCTTTAAATACTAAAACAATAGTGATCCGGAATTTAAAAAATATTCTAGTTAATTCTCTTTTTTTGTTATTACTCACTAGCTGAAGGACTGACTCAATCTCTGATTCAGTTCTCCTAATTATTGTGCCATAAAGGTTGTTTTGAAAACAATTTTTAATCAAAAAAATCTTCCATTCCTTCGAATATTGAAAATTGATGCAAAATACACGATATTACAAAATATAAAGAGCCCCTCTTGTCCACCTTACTGACCCAACACTCGCCATATTTTTAATTCCTCCGTATTTTTACACGTCTTTTTCTTTTTCTTTCTGTCATTATGTCCCTACTGCGACAGATCCTGTTTCTCAGCTTACTGTTCTTACGAGCATTTCCACAGTTATTAACTGAGAGCTATTTTTGAAGATTGACCATTTTTGCTTGTGTACATCGTGTAGATAGTCTATGCCCTGAGAAATCGCACAAATTTGCAAACTGAAAATATCCTCAACCGGTGGGATTCAAACCCACGATACTAAACTTGGTCTCGCAGAATAGCTACACGTTTACCGCTACGGCTATCTGGGCCCCTTTTCGCACATAGAATTACAGGAAAAATAAAGTCGTTCAAAGCCGATGTGGGGTATTTAAAGGCGCGGTCGAAGCATCAAGTTAGTATTTGTGTTAACATCAGTTTTGAAGTGCTAGTTGTACAATGCCAACTACGGAGAGCCGAAAGTTCACGAAGTTGACGTCATGTTGGCAAGCTGCGAACAAAATTTTTCGCAGGCTTGTTGTCACCATCAGCTGATCGATTTGTTAACATCTTTTTCGTGACTAATACAAGCAAACACATACTAAGAGCCAGACCTGTTCTATACGACATTGGTTCAAAGCCCCATCTTACAGCGTCGCACAGTGGTTCCAGCTACATAGAAGGGCGGTCATAAATACAAAAATCGGTAAATTAGTCATTAATTTATGCAATTTTATATGTATTCGTGTTCTATATGCAAAGCAATTCGTCTGATAAGAGGGGGAAGTGCTAAGGTTTTTACCCCTCCCCCTCCACGTATTGACTTAAGTGATTTTTACATGATTTCAGCTTTATACACTTACATGCACCAGAAGAGTGTACAAAGTCGCAGAAGCTGTACAATAAAGACTTTCTACGTGTATTGTTGAGCAGCCTACTATGATTATACATTCAAAAGTCAAAATTAGGATACTTGACAGCTACTATTTGTTGTTAATCAAGTTATGTTTTGGTAAACTGGATATACGACACATAAGCGGTTACCACCAATCAAGTCGCAAACGGTCACAGCTGCATTTATGTGCAAAATGTATTATAATTACATAGGTAAGTTTCATAGAAGAACGAATGAAGGGATTTGGAGGGTAAACATTATTTTCGGCTTATTGAATGTTTATAGAATTTCGAGTTTTTTTCGAATTTAAGCTGTATATCAACGATGTAGTTTCCAAACAAAAAATGCAAATTTAAATTTTATTTTCATGGAGATCAATTAAAACCTTATTGAAAACCAGTACCATTGATAGTGTACCTGTGAAGT
>NW_018736420.1:0-29955 GCF_002204515.2 Aedes aegypti
CTGTAACACAGTTAAAAAAAAAATTTGCATCGAGTTGCATGTAAAAAAACTGCCTCCTTCATATTCGCCACATTTTTTTCATACAATTGCAAAATTACAGGTTGATTTCAGTACGAAATAATCTAAGCAAGAAATTTCTTCGTGTAAAATTCAGTGAAATTTAATATAAATTTAGACGATTTTATATATTTAAGGTGTAAATTTCATAATTTTTATCTCCGTAAATTAGAGTGGTTTAAAGTTAAAAAAAGGGTGAAAAGCCGATCTCCGCCATTTTTCATATTATCCTTACCAATAGTATAGTGTTTTGTGAAATTTTCAGCTTTTCGAGGTATTATTTGAAGAAGGTGGCCTAAAGACCAATGTAGGTTTAATTGGATACTACTATATAGAAATTTTTGGGAAAATGTTCCAAACACACTATCAGTTTTGGGAATTTAGTTGTACAAACTTATCATCCCATAGTGAAGACTTATTCTTCATACAATTTTCTGAAGAGACCAATAACAATCCAACGGATAGGAGAAGAGATATTTATGAGTTGTTTAGATATTATTTAGCACCATATGGGATTATAGACCGTAAACATCTATAAAAACCCTGTTGGGCACAAATCACCATCGAAAAGCTGAATATTTCACTCATCACTATTTTCATGGTATGGATGGTAAGGAAGATATGGGAGATTGGGTATTCAAACATTTTTAAATTTTGAATCGCCTCTAGTGTACATATTATAAAAAAAATCGATCGAAGTATGGAACTGCGACGGTATTTGGATTCAAATTGTGAAGCTTCAATTAACGGCATTTGCGATGAATCAAATGTTAATCAATGAGTAAAGATGATTTTAAACCTCGTTTAAACATGGAGCATGGTCAGAGTGCGATCCCTCAAAAGACAGACTCCGTATGGAATTAAAAAAAAAAACTCGACTAGCTAACTATAGATCGATAAAAACTTAACGAAAGGCTCTCTCCGACCCACCAATCGTCAAAGTTCGTATGCCGGCTAGTTATTCTATTTCCTCCGCCAGGTTCGGCTGGGACCCCATAATCACGAATTCACCGCCCCGTAATCGTGAACCCTCGATAATGTTCGTGGAATTATTCATTCCCTCCCGTTCAAACCATTGCACGACGATAAGGTTTTTAGGCTATTTTTTTCCTGCCTTGTGATTGCGCGGATTCAATGTTGAAAATGGAAGAGTTTAGAAGTAGAAATCAGGTCATCACATTGCCGTTTATCACAGCTCCTCACTCGGTACTAGTCTTCTATAGGTTTGAATGTTTTTCGCGATTGTATTGTGGAGCTTTTCAAATGACGACGCCGAACGACGAAGAGGAGGTGATAATTCTATGCTATTGCAGCGGAGGTGTAGAAAATTGTTCATAATTTGCGGTTAGCGCGGATAATGCTATTTTTCTGAGCTGTTTGGTTGGTTTGGAAGTAACCGGTGATGATTGGATACATCTTCTTCGTCTTGGCATTACGTCCTCAGTGGGACAAAGCCTGCTTCTCAGCTTAGAGTTCAATGAGCACTTCCACAGTTATTAACCGAGAGCTTGCTTGGCCATTTTCGCATTCATATATCGTGTGGCAGGTACGATGATACTCTATGCCCAGGGAAGTCAAGGAAATTTCCATTACGAAAAGATCCTGGACGGACCGGGTTCAACTTACATGATGATTGAGACCTTATAGAGATGATTCTTTGGGCACTTACCTGAAAAGAGAAAAGTGATAACACCAATTAAATAAATTGAAATATGTAAGTAAATTTATTGAAGGCTTTAGTACATAAAAGACAACATCAATCGTGAAAGAGTTAAGGTGAAGATGAATCGAAGCCAAACTTCAAATTTTCAAGAGCACGGATCTCGAGAACCGAACATTCATTTGAGCTGAAAACTTAATCGATTGGTTAACACCAGCTAGTGATCAATCGATTAAGTTTTCAGCCTGAACGGATATTTGTTTCTCTAGATTCGTGCTCTTGAAAATTTGAGGTTTGGCTTCGATTCATCTGCACCTTAAGGGATAATGGCGAAATCTGCAGATTCAAAAAAAAACTTTATTTGCTCAAATTTTATGTTGATGTCTTTATTGTGATGCATTCAAAAATACTTTTGACTATGTAATTGATTCTCTAGTGAGGTTTAAAAAATTCTCGGAACACGGGAATACACCTGTATCATTTAAATAATAAAGTTTTTTTACATACATACAGGCATTCTACAACAAACTGCATACATTAGCTGGCAAGCTCAAAGATTTAATATATTTATTCACTGCTCAAGGATTTTCACTATGAATATATGCTGGGATATTATTGACAGAATCCTTACCTTATTATTTCTGATGATACTTTAACAAGAATAACATCCTTCAATAAAGATATCCCTGACAGAATAACCCACAAAATTAATTTTACTGATAAATTTTAGAGGATCAGATCATTGACCCTAGAAAAAAAAACTAAAATCATTCGTTGGGCAATCCTTAACAAAAAATGAACTGACTGTTGAAACCTTCAGAAAGCTATTCAGCACATTATTACACGTCTTGCAAAAATGTCATCAAATAATTTCAGGGAAAAGCCTATAGGGATACCGCATGGAATATTTTTCTTGTGATTTTTTGGTAGAAAATCTTGAAAACGTTTTGAATTGATTCTTGGAGAACTCTCTTAACGTTTCAAATAATTCCAATATCGCTTAAGTTTTTTTTCCAGGGTTTTGTCATATATCTGTCAGTCATGAAAATATCTTTAAAAATATTCAGAAAAAAATTTACTTCTCCTACAGTGCCCTAGTGTCCTTAGGAGACTCACTCAGAATTGTATTCATATTATTTTTTAAACAATTCGTGAAAAAAACTTCCAGATATTTTTTTTTTTCAATATTACCAGCAATTTCTTCAGTTATCCTTTTAAAAATCTTCCATTAAACGTTAATTTTCATTTGAAACATATGATATTTAATAGGTAAGAAAAGAACACTGACCGTATATGGCCGGATCCTATTCTCGTCATTTTTGATTCACTTCGGCAATGGGGTTTTTGAATGCTACTGAACTCATATTTTGCCACAATATGCGCGGTATAGAAGTGTTGCTTACTGCAAAGTTTCAGAAGATTTGGCCCACCAATCCAAAGTGAATCATGAAAGTGCAAAATTAGCTCTGCACCCTATGTAACAAAAAATCAGCGGGTTATTTTTTGGTAAATATTAATCTAATAAAATAAAAATTCTTTGTATAGCTTCAAAATAACAACCATGAATCTGCATAAGCATTTCACAATATTGAGCTTAGCTGAGCCCATCAATGATCATGACTGTCTCTTAAAAAGGAATTTATTTGGAGTTTACAAAGTAACTTGTCACCCGAATAGAACTATGATGAAATTAAGGAATTTTATCATCATAACTAAAAACACCTCGCCAAGAATCCTTCAACAGGTGTTAAATACCCTCGACAGGAGTCTGCTTTTAGATCTCCGGAGAAATTCATTAAAGATCTTTGCAAGCAATCTTCCGATATATACGCAACCATTATTCAGAGTTATGTTTCACCAAAGATTTCACTTAAGATTTCCTTCAGAATTATATTCAGAGAATTCCATCAAAAGTTCAGCGAGGAATTCCCACAGGGCAATCATCAGTAATTTCACTAGGAATTCCTCCAGGTAGTGCTCCTGGAATTTCTTTAGGAATTCTACCATGGATTTCGTCAACAATTCCTTCCTTGATTCCAAAAGGTGTTCCTCCAGAATTTGAATAAAGATTTTGTACAATGATTTAACTACGAGTTGCTATGAGGATTCCTCTAGGAAATCCTTTTGAAATTTCATCTGGGATTCCTCATGGGATTGCATCAGGAGTTTCACAAGAGTTCCTCAAACGATTCCATCAGCTCCTGATCCTCTAGGGATTCCTTTAAAACTTCATCCAGGGATTCCATCAGGAGAACTTCAAAAGTTTCCATCAGAAATTCTAGTAAGGATTCCACCAGGGTTTGCTCCAGATATTCCACCAGGAACTCCATCAAAAATTCCTCCGAGAATTCCAGCAGGATTTCCTACAAGAATTCCATCAGTAGTTCCTCTAGGTATTAGGAGTTGATCTAGGGATTTAATAACAATTTCGTCCAGGAATTTCATCAGGAGCACATCTCAAATTCTATGATGATATACATGAAGAATTCCATCACAAATCCCTCTAGGGATTTCATCGGAAGTTCCTCCGTCAAGAGTTTTTCTGGAGATTTCACCAGAAGTTTTTCTAGAGATTTTATCAGGAGTTTCTTCAGGAATTCCATCTGTTATTCCTCTAGGAATTCCGTCAGGAGTTCCTTCAGATATTTCGCTTGAAGCTCCTCAATCCTCTAGCAAATCTATCAGAAATTTTACCTGGAATTCCTCCTAAAATTATACCAGGAATTATTCAAGGAATTGAATCAGAATTTCTTTTAGGGATTTCAAAAGGAGTTCCTACAGGGATTCCATCGGAAGTTCCTTCAGGTATCTTATCAAGAACTCCTGCAGCAACTATAATAGAAGTTCCATTTGCAATTACATCAGGAGTTCCACTAGAGATTCCGTCAGATCAGAGGAACTCCTCTGAAAGATAAAAGCAGGAGTTTTTCTTAAGAATTCATTAGAAGTTCTCCATTAGCAGTTCTGCTATTGATTTCTTTATGAGTTTCTGTAGGGTTGTCATCAGAAGTTCTTCCATGGAATAAATTAAAAATACTTCTCAGGTTTCCTTATGAAATCCTCCTAGAATTTCTAAGAATTTTCTAAGGTTATTATGGGTTTCCCCAGAAATTCTTCAAAGAAGTCCTCCCAGAATTCCATAAGGGATTCCACCCGGAATAAATTAAATGATTTTTGCATCTCTGTATTCCGAAATTCCTTAAGGAACTAATCCTGAAATTCCTCAAGAGAATCCTTTCAGAAATTCTCAAGGGATTCCTCCCGGAATATCTCCAGGGATTCTCGGGGATTTACAAGAAATTTCTTATAAGTAATTAAGGAATCAGCCAATATTTTCCCACTGACTATATCAGAAGTTCCTCCTGGGATTCGAAATAGGAATTTCTTCAGGGATCCTATCAAGAATATCTTCAGATATTCCTTCATGAATACCCTCAAAAACTGCCGGTAAGATTTCCATTAAAGATTTAAGCTGGAAAACCCGTACATTTGTTCTCCAGGAAATCCATATTTCAAATATTTTTCCAGTGATTTTACCAAGAATTCAAATACTACACCCGAGGTAAAAAATTTCTAGAGATTCCGCCAATATGTTTTCCAAGGAACAAGATTTACCAGTAATTCACCAGTATTTTTTCGAAATGAAATATTAAAAATTTATTGCACCAATAATTTTCTGAGAGAAGAGTTTTTTAATCAACTTCACCAGAAGATCTTCGAAGGTTAACACTGGGATTGCACCAGATGAACATACCAGAATATCTCCAGAAGTTCCATCAGAAAAACGTTCAAAGGTTGTGTCAGGATTTTCCTTCTTAGAATTCATTAAGGGTTATCAGAAATTTATACCAAAAAAATATCCGAGGGGTCCACAGGATTTCTATTTTTAGAAAACATATTAATATTTCTGCGAGAGAATCTACCAGATTTGTCGCATTCTACTAGAAAATTTTCCTTTCTCTCTAGATATTACATCAGAAAGCTTCTACAAATTTTAAAAAGAATTTTCGTAGGGCTTCTGCTGATATTTCATCAAACAATTGAACAAAGCATTTCTCTAGATGCCTTTAGGATGAATCCATGAGGTTACACCTGGAAGATTTTTTGGGAAAATTTAAGAAAACTCCATGGAGCAGTTTCTT
This sequence comes from Aedes aegypti, assembly GCF_002204515.2. NCBI lineage: Eukaryota > Metazoa > Arthropoda > Insecta > Diptera > Culicidae > Aedes > Aedes aegypti. The sequence goes on from NW_018736420.1 coordinate 5,860, forward strand.
CAGAAACTATTTCAGGAATCGCCATAGTAATCCCTGGAGAAATTCACAGAGATTTCACTAGAGACATTCCCAAATAAGTCCTCGAGAAAACTTCTTAAGCAATCCCTGAAGGAGGTGCTTGAAGAATCTCCGAGGTACACTCCAAACTCATTTTATAAATATTGTTCAGTGGATTAAGGGCTAACATGTGGTGGTCATTGAAATGCGGAATTTTGCCACCAGGCGGCTCTAATGAACATGAAACTTTTGTTTTGCTGATATCTTAGGATCCTGACCACTTAGAAATATGGCAACGTCGGCAAAGTTGTTCAGTAGTTCAAGCGCTATCATTATTAAAGTCATTGGATTCAAAATTTTGCCACCAGGTGGCGCTAGTGAACATGAAAAATTTGTTTTGCGGTTATCTCAGGGTCCTGGCCACTTAGAAATATGGCGTCTTGTGTAAACTTGTTGAGTAGCTCACTTTAGCCCAAGACGCCATGTTTATAAGCCAGGCCTGCCCAATCTCTTCGAACCGCGGGCCAAATCTCAGAAACAATATTGTGTGGCGGAACAAACTTGTTTTAATGCAGAGATTGAAAAAAAAAAATAGGTGGGATGAAATAAAATTTACAAACATTTCTTTTGGAAAAATATCGATAGTATTTGCTGCTATGATAATCTCGATAATTCTGTAAGAATTTTGCTTATGGTTACGCCTAAATCAAGCCCAGGATTCTTTTAGAAATTCTTCAGCGTTCTGAGAGAATGTTGCTTAGGATTTCATAAAAATCATTCTCAGAATTCTAGCAGAATTTTTTGTAAGATTCTACCGGAATCTCATCTAGTATTGTTTGAAAACCCAGACCCAGGGTTCTGTGAAAGTTTTCCCTAATATTCCGCTGAACCACTCTTAAATTATTTTAAAATACTTATCTAGAATCTGAAGAATTCTATCTTACAAAAAATTCTGTAAAAAAAAACTAATTAAGGATAGCTTAAGCCAATTTCGCATACCAATATCCATTGCTATCATTCTGTGAAATCCTACTAGGGTTCTGTGACAAAATTGCTCTTTGTGAATATCCTGCCTGAGTTGTCCGCAAGAAGAACCTGCCTCTGGATCTGCGCAATATTGAATATAATCTTTCTCATGTATTACATTCATGCTCAAGTGCTCAAATTCAACTTATGATTTAATAAGATAGCGATTGGCCTTAATATTTTTACCGACAACTTTTGTTCGAACTAGATATAAACTCATTTTATTGGCGAGATTCCTCAGACATATTTGATCGTCCTAAAATTTCGTATTTTTTAGATGGAACATTTTCCACCATTTAGGAAATTGAAAAAAAATTGTATGGATAAAAACCATGTAAAGAATACACAAAATAGAATACCCAAAAAAAAAATATGAATCTAAACCTTAAATAATCAGCATTGAAATGCTAAAATCTCAAGTTCTAGAGTTTCTAGATCAGTGAAGGGGCCAGATATAAGAAGAATCTTCAAGATCTACGCGGGCCGCACAAAATGGAGCGGCGGGCCGGAGGCGGTCCGCGGGCCGTACGTTGGGCAGGCCTGTTCTAAGTGGTCAGGATTTTGAAATATTCGCAAAACAAAAGTTTAATGCTCACTGGCACCACCTGATGGCAAAATCTCTAATCGCTTGACTAAAATAATGGTAGCGAATAAGCTACTGAATAACTTTGCCGAAGACGCCACCCTTCTAAGTAGTCAGGATCCTGAGCTATCCGCAAAACAAAATTGTAAGCTCACTAGCGCCGCTTGGTGGCAAAATCTCGAATCACTTGGTAAGAATAATGATAGTCCTTGAGCTACTGAACAACTTTGCCGAAGACGCCATTTTTCTGAGTGGTCAGGTTCCTGAGATATCCGCAAAACAAAAATTTCTTGCACACTGGACTGCCTAGTGGCGCAATTTAACTTGAGCAGTGTTGCCAGCTACGAAAAAAATTTGTACACTTCATGAAAAACTGAATTACAGTTGAAGAGTATTGCGAGTATTATTCAACTTTGGTGAACATTCGGTATCATTATCTTTAAAAAATTTTGGTATTTGCATATCACACACCCATTAAATTGGCTCTTTTGATAACAATCGAGCAGTGTTGCAATCTATTACAAAAATATGAAAACTCTAACGACCATTTTAGAAAGTTCTCAACCCGTGCTTCAACTTTGCCGAATATCTCGGATCAGTATTTCCCCATCTAGACGTTGCATTTTTCAAAAACATAATTATAACCCAGATTTTTTTACGACCGATTTTTTTTACAATCCCCCGATAACGGTCGTAATAAGAAGTAGTGGTGTAATTCTTAGTCGATCCTTTGAAAAAGTCCTGCAAGAAATATTGGAAGGAATTTCTAGGGAGTTTGATGGATAGATTTGTTTGGGAATCCTCGGAAGAATTTCTTATAGATTTTTGAAGTAATTCCTGATGAAATCCCAGGAGGACTGCCTTGTCGGGTCCCTTCAAGGATATTAGGAGGAATCTGTGGAGGAAGCACTGATGAAATTTGTAAAAGAATTTATTGAAGATTTCCTAGAAGAATCCCAGGAGGACAACTGATGGAATTCCGTGGAGAAAGTTTTGGTGGATTCTTTTGCAGTATTTCTTGTGAAGTGCCTGAAGAAATTCCTTGATGAATCTTTGAAGAAATTCTGTGTAGAATCACTGTAAAAAAATTTGAAATAAATCTCTGCAGGTATATTTGAAGGATTTTCGGAACGAATTTTTAGGAAAAGTTTTGTAGGAATCCCTGAAGCAACTCCCGAAGTAATGCTTGAATTAACTATTGAAAGATTTTCTGGAAGAATTTGTGGAGGAATTCCCAGGGAAATAACGAGATGAATCACTGGAAGATTTTTGATAGGAAGAATTCCTGGTGGAAAATCCTATAAATTGTCGACGGAATCCCTGTAGTAATTTCTAGGGAGGGATTCATTGAGTAATCTTTTTTAGGAATTTCTGGGGGAATTTCCTGGTGGAATCCCAGGAAAAAAAATCCTGAGAGAATCTGTTTGAGAATTCGTTGAAGTTATCGCAGGAGGAAATATTAACTAAATCTCTGGAGGATTTTTTGGTGGAATTCTTTTAAACATTTAAGAATCTGTAAAAATATATAAGAAATAATAGCTGAAGAAATTTTGGGGGCCCAGATAGCCGTAGCGGTAAACGCGCAGCTATTCAGCATGACCATGCTGAGGGTCGTGGGTTCGAATCCCACCGGTCGAGGATCTTTTCGGGTTGGAATTTTTCTCGACTTCCCAGGGCATAGAGTATCTTCGTACCTGCCACACGATATACACATGCAAAAATGGTCAATCGGGCAAAGAAAGCTCTCAGTTAATAACTGTGGAAGTGCTCATAAGAACACTAATCTGAGAAGCAGGCTTTGTCCCAGTCGGGACGTAACGCCAGAAGGAAGGAAGGAAGCTGAAGAAATTTCTGGTGGAATTCTGATTGAATGGAATCAGTGGAGAAAGGCCCTGGAAAAATCTGAAGGTATTTCTGGGAGTTGAATTGAAAAATCCTTACAGAAAATTTCTGAAAAAAACAATCGTTAAATAATTCGTGGAGTAATTATTGATGGGTTCCTTGAAACTAAATACTGGAGAAATTCCTGAAGGAATCTTTGGAGAAATGTCTTGAAAAAATCTCTTGAAGAATTTCTGAAGAAATCACTAGAGGAATATTTTTGGTTGATCTTTGAAGGAAGTCAGAGAAACGAGTATTTTTGGAAGAAATACATGGAGGAATTTCTGAAGTCATGTCTGAAGGATTTTACCGAGAAATTTCTCAGTGAATTGACTCAGAGTGGTTGACAAATTTTCTAGAGGAATTATTGATAAATTCCTGGTAGAATCCTAGGAAGAGTTTCTGAAGTAATCCCTAGTATAATAATTTAAGAGTTCTTCCGGAATACTTCGTACTGAATCCAAATATTAATTTATCCCGGTACTTGAATTTTAAAAATTCCTCATTACGCTTATTGATCAAAATCGTAAAAATATTAAAACAATCCCTCTTTTGCGCTGTTATGACAGTACCTAACAGACGAATATCGGATTAAAATTTGCACATGTTTGTTGCTATGGTGGAATAAGTGATTCTCCATAGGAAAGAAAATTATCCATTTTGAGTCAAGAATAACTTTTGAAATGGCCTATAAAGTGTTTTTATGCAACTTATTAGAAAATTCTAACTCCGAAACTGTTGATTTTAGAGCAAAATGTTCTATGTAGAAGTTTTATTGAACCATTTGGACTATAAGAAAAAAATACACCCAGAAAAAAAATTTTTTTTCATAAAAATATCAAAAATAAACATAAATTTTAAATTACACAAAAACTCCATTATTAATATTTTTTTAGATTTTCACCATAGAATCTTGATAGTAAGCAGATGTTTGGGACAAAGTTTCATGATGGAGAAATTTAAAATAAAAAAAGTTTATTTTTGAATATTTTTATGGACAGAATAAAGTATTTTTCTGTGTATATTTTTTCATATAGTCCAAATGGTTCACTACAACTTCTTCATAGAAAATTTGTCTCTAAAATTAACCGTTTTAGAGTTATAATTTTTCTAATAGGTTGCATGCAAAAATATATAGGTCAGTTACAAGGGTTATTCTCGAGTCAAAATGATCGAATTTTTCCATAGAAACCACTTATTGTATCATACCAAAAACATGTGCAAAATTTACTGCAAATCAAAGATGGTCGAGTTCTGTGACTGACCGATTTGACATGGAACTCGTCTATATGGAAAGTTCAAGTATATTAATTCGTATTTTTTCCCCAAAACATGGAACCAAGCACACTCCACCTCTAACTTCATGGAACAGAATAATTGGCCGCCCTAGGACATGCAGGGAACAGCTGACGAAGACAGAGCGAAAAAGCACTGTGTTTCCCGGTGTTATCTATAACTCTGACATAAAGCGCAGATTTCACGCGTCATAAAAAGATATTGCAATTTATCGGTGCTGCTGCTGCTGCTGCAGTGGGAGTCGTTTTTTATGACTCCCGTCTGGCGCGGTACTTTCTTCAAGTCACCCCTAGCGGTTTCGGGAGAAGAGAAATAGGTGCCTTCACCTTGCAAGCTTTGCCGTAGTCGTACTGTTAAGGTGGGACCTCGTCGTGAAGCTCCTCGGAATCAAATTCTTTGTTCCATTCACTGCGTCGCATTCTTCCTGCACAAAGTATACGTGGAAAGGTATAGTCAGTGTGGCAGTATATTACAATCTGTGCAGCTGTAGGTTACACACAACGCTAAAACATTGACATCCCAACCGGAACAGAACGACGAATCGCGGCGTGCCGAGCAAAGTCACATTTTTACGGTTCGCTCGATGATTTACGTTGTCACTCGATTTGACTACGCGCTGGGTGGGCTGATCATTATCGCATGTGTGACTTATGAGCCAATATTTTGCGTTAAATATCTGCAATATTGGGGGACGGACCTGGTAAAGTGGTTAGATTACACGCCTCACACACTGAGGACCTGGGATCGAATCCCATATACGAGATAGCAACTAATGACAAAAAGGTTCTAGTGACGATTTCCTTCGAGAAGGAAGTAAAGCCGTTGGACCCGAGATTACCTAGCCTAGGGCTAAAAATAATCGAGATAAGGATAAATAAAAGAAATCTTAAACAATTATATGCTAAACTGCCAATGTACCTTACGTAAACTATGCGAGCATGACAAAATGGCAAGAAAGCAAAACCCATCCATCGCGATTTAAGGTGAAGATGAATTCGGAAGCCAAAGCTCAAATTTTCAAGAGCACAGGAATCTGGAGAATTAAACATCCGTTCAAGCTGAAAACTTAATCGATTGGTCACTAGCTGGTGGTGACCAATCGATTAGGTTTTCAGCTCAAACGGATGTTTGGTTCTCCAGATCCGTGCTCTTGAAAATTTGAGCTTTGGCTTCGATTCATCTTCACCTTAATATCGGCAAAACGAAGACGGAAGTTGAAGATTTTCTCGTGGTCGGAGGTAACCTTTTATGTTTTGGTTCATCGGTTTCCATTTCTAGGCACCACCCACCGGCCAGTAGTTAATATGGGATGGAAGAAGCTTGGCTTCTAGTTACTGGAAGCCCCCCATTAAGGTCCCAAACACCCCATTTAGTTCTCATCAGATTATGCTAATTCCGAAGCTCATTATGGTTCAAGAGCCTATAATGGCGGGAAGGGCAAAAAGGGCTTATCGGTTCGTGTTGCTAGAATACCTTTCTCCCAGCCGGTATCAGGAAAACCGATCTATCTAGTACATTCGAGTGCGTGTGTGTGTTTGTATGTTTATCTAACGGGGGCAGAACACGCTTTGCATAATTAAAGTCTTCCCATAACTATATTCCCCGGCTAATTATTACAGATAAATGGAACCTACATTCTGGAAATGGAAGTTATATTAATAAATAATCGTCGTGCGGTTGGATTTTCACTTGTCGATTCGTTCTGTTGGTTTTCGGTAACGCTCCATGAATTTCGGGCATGAACAGTTATATGTGTACAGAATAAAAATGTATATAGAATAGCAAAAGCTGGATTGAGGATTGAGCTGCATTTTTCTTTGATGAGTTATGTCTTTTTTTACACGACTGTTTCATAAGACAATTTTGAAGAATGTTTAAATTTTGAGAAATTGCATCGTTCAGATCAGACTGAGTAATAATGCGAGATACATAGCTTATCTATGAAAAATTTCAAGTCGATTTGATCGATTTGAAGGCTTCTAAAAACACATTGCTGGAAAAAAAAATCAAATTATTAGTTGTCTTTAATTCCTTCCTTTCCTAGGCAGGCAACATTTTATTTGCCATATCCCCAATTTTCTGCACATGGCTTTTCAATTCAGTCATACCGCACCGATTCGTTACGGTTCATCACCTTCAAGTTCCCATGATGAATGACGCACGGAGTTTTCACCCGTTTTCCCCGCAGCCCTTGAATTGCCCGGCAGTCAGTCACCGTGTCCATAAACACTCCATTAGAGATGGCTCGAGCCGTCGTCGTCGTCGGCACACATACATATTGTTCCGCACAACCATCATCCTCGCAATCGTGAGAAATCCAACTCGGAAGCCAACACCTTTTCCTCCTCGGTTTGCGCTCAAGTGCACCCTTCCCTCCTCTAGTGACGACTGCTCCGAACGGAACTGGATTTTCCACTGGCCAAACGACGACACAAGACGAGGACGCGCGAACCATACTGTTTCAATAGTTGCGAGGCGAAGTGAAAAAAAATTCCGAAGCTTAAACAAAAGCTCACTCGATGTACAGCTTGGGCCACTAAAAAGTTCGAAAATCATCATATCATGTCTTGTGGCATTATTTATTTTGAAAATTAAAACTTATTAAAAATTGTCACCTTGGAGAGTATTTTTGGACGTCTAAGACGATGTCGCGCTTCTTTTGCAATTTTCTCGGACATTAGCAGACAAATTACGTGTTTGTCTGTTCACATTTATGCGCTGCTCTATCGATTCACTCGGACAAAATTGTTAAAAAAATATTGGAAGCGTTGTTACAACGCTTAAAATAGGACTGTTGTCAGCAGCCTCGTTTTCTAGCCCATAAGAACAGCAGGTGAATCTCTTCGGCAACTCCAAATCAGCCGCATTTCGAGGCAAATTCACATCTTTGGCGAAATTGTTTGCTCAGTTTTGGAAATCTTGTTGGTGGGAAGCTGGCAGAACAAATAATTATCTGAATGTTTGAATTGATGTGTTTTGATAGAAAAATACTGTGTATTTGACGTTTGAAACTTGGTTGCCGATAATAGTCGAACGGTGCCGAAGCCGTGAATCACAATATTTGATTTATTTTATTTTTTACGGTACTGCTTCTCATCACTTTCCTCTAACAAGAGATGATTTGGACACATATCTACTAATGGATCATTTAAGGTAGTTTTTGCAAGTGCTCACCGCATAAAAACAAAGGCGCCACTGTATATGGGATTTAACATTGTGACAGCATTGCTGTTCTGTCAAACACACAAGGCTACGGTGGCGCTATATATGCTTTCCATAGCGGCCGTTTTGGTTATTTTAATGATCAATTGTATTATGGACAGTGACGGTTCGTGATCGAAATTGATTTGCACCCGAAAAGTTGGTGTCTTTGGCAAAAATGTAGTTAATGTAAATTAGCTGAACACGCTTTAACTCTATGTATTGAATTTGAATGTGTCATTTTTTGTGAACAACTTCTGAAAACTGTTTTTTGCTAATATATTAGTCTGGATATTTTTGAAATTTGTCTTATGCTTTTCAAAGTTGTTTGAATTGATGGATTATGCATTTCTTCAGAAAACAGATAAAATTATCCCCAGTGTTTTCTGAGATATGTGATATTTTATGGTAAAAAATTGAGCCCCCTAATATTTCCAGAGATAAAATGGGGCAGCGTTTCAACTTGCATTTGAAAGAGTTAATAGTTTTAAAAAATCCGAGGTATCTAACACTGGGCACTGTATTTCTGGATGGCAAAATATGTTATGTAAAATACTCAAAAATTGTTTAAGCTCTTTATACCGCGCATTTTCAAAATAATTCATTTTTTATGCCTATATGATAATTTCCTTGTCTTCTGAGCAACGATATGTTTGGTTTCCACTTTAAAAACACGAATATCCTATAATTTACTTCATTCGTTTCTCATAATCTATGGGGAAGTATTGCTTTCTTACGTTTAGAAATGTGCGCCAATAGCAACTTACTTGCAAGATACTTTTTTTGGCGAATGAAAAAAAGAAAGTTTTGAATAACTTCCTTTTGTACAATATATTGTGCGATAATACAATAGATTTTCTCATATCACGATATTTTTCCGTTGTCGTATGCTTTCTTCGGTCCCTTTATTCTCCTAAAAACACAATGTTTTCTTTCCCTAACTCGAAATACTATACCAGCTTTTTCAATCTTTTGATTTTGAATCAAAACAATTTGAGTACACAAAATGATGCTTGTTTATTATTTCTTGATAACTGAGAGATTTTCTATCTTATTATTCGTTTATACGTTGTTTTTTTCAGCTTTTCCCTATCTCTTGATATCGAAGGATATCAAGATGTGAAAAATCAGCTGTAGGGGGATTAGGGGCATAATGAACATACGGTGCGAAATGGACACCCCTAAAATCTCTGAGCATATGCATACTTCATCAAAAGTTCACACACTACATGAAATCTGTATTGCATTTGAAATGTTTTGACGGTATAAGCCGTTCATTTTTTTGCTCCAATTGTCCTTTGAAAATTGACATTACGTTTTTCTTAGTTTTGAATTGGCATATAAGCAAGGCGGTGGAAGAATCTAGTTCTTGAGCAAAGTAATTTAACCCAGAAAGGTTCATTTTAGCTATTATGATAAGGGAGAGCCCTGTTGCATATCAAAACGATTGACAGTCATTAAATATTTTAAAATCACTAAAGTTCACGCAAGTGTTCATTTTGTCGGTTCCGGGTCATTTGGCCAAACGCCATTTGGCCGAAAGGGTCATTGGCCGAATGCCGTTTGGCCGAAATAGGAAATAATAGTGAATTACAGTTAGCATGTTATGAAGTGAGCTTCGAAGCTGAATTTCAAAGAACTTATTCAGCTTATTTTAAAAAAGGTTAAACATAATTTATAAACACATAATTTACTCTTTGATGTCAGTTCAACAACAGTCAGTGCTGAATAAAGAACATCCTAATGTAAGCAAATATTCACTTCTCTTCTACTGGTATAGCTGTCAGCATTGTGTTTGTAGTCAGCTTTTGTCAGTAACTAGAACGGTTTCACGAATTCTTTTAGTTCCTGCTGCAGAACTAATTTTGGCGCAAATTTTGGCTTCTTCTTTTCATAAAGAAGAAACTGTGAGCTTTTTCCACGTAGAAGTAAAGTGGGGCAAAAGTTCGAGTGGGGCAAGAGTTTCTTTTTAAGATTTCTAAGCTCAAATCAAATCAAAACTTAGAAATGTCAATGGTGGTTCGAATGCTATTCAAGTAAGAGACTTCACTCCAATATCATAAAAATCGATTGAGATTTGGAAAAGTTATTGCTATTTTTTTGTTTTTCGACGTAAATATTGTAATATTTGGTCAAACTTTCGATGCATGGAACTAAATGAAGATAAAATATTTTAAATATTTTATGTAAGGGCGTTTCTAGGCCTATCATAAGATGCTTTGACGTGTATTAGTTTTTCCATAAATAGTTGGAATCAATTTTTGGCCCATAGCGGGGCAAAAGTTCGACCCATGTATAAACCCACGGAAATTTTTCAAAATTTCCTGAAATCTACATACTATCTTCAAATTTAGCGAAATGTGCCTGATCGTGGCGAAAATGTCACAAAAATTTTACATTTTCACTTAAGTTTTGCGAAAAACTGCTATTTTTTGGGTGTACTACAATTAACCCTATTTTGGAATTTTTTGATGAAAATTTAGTGTGTATTTTCCGGCAAACATAAGTTTACGGCTGGTATAAAGTTGCCTGGCATAAAAGTATTGATATTTGTGTTTTAGCCAACGAACTTTTGCCCCCACACTAGATTCGAACTTTTGCCCCCCGGTGGGGGCAAAAGTTCGTTCAATGACACATCAATTTTGAAACTGTTATAACCTAAAAATGGGTAAATATTTTGGACACAAGTTTGTTCAGCAAAGTTATAGCCAATATGTTGAAGGGTCGCTGAATGGTTTTTTGTTTTGTTTCATCTGCTATTATTTTCCTGGAAACTTTGATTATACCACTAAGGTCGAACTTTTTGCCCCACCTTACTCTAATTGTTCACCGAGTCAATCGGTTTACTGCTACACGCAAGCAATCGTGCAGAGAGCTCAGTTCAAACGTTGCAATCTTAATATTGGAGGAGAAACAGAAAGAAGAGCCTATGATCAAAAGAAGGAAAAAACTCTTATGAAAATTCAAGCAAGTGCTATGCAAACAACTTTTGTATTAGTAAAACTACAAAGAACTGCCGATGATTTGGTAAAATTCCCTATTAACATATAAGCCGAATTATTGCCAACAGTAACGAAACCAGTATAACTCGAAAGAAAAGCCTATGCTTAAAAGAAGGAAAAACTTCTAATGAAATCATAAAAAAAAACTTGAACCCTATCATACCGTTGGTAGCCCCAGATGAAACAACCATGAGCTTTGAGTCTTGATGCAATGAGATGCAACTTCATCCTAAATTAACGGGTCAATTTTATTATTGAAAAAACATGACGTCCCGTCACATAATTAAAGTCAATTAATTAGCTGATTTATTATTAAGCAACACCTAAGAATCTTACACATAAGCGTTGTAGTAATTTGATATTTTTTGTTCGTAATTCGGCCAAGCGGAATTCGGCCAAACGACCCATTCGGCCAAATGGCGTTCGGCCAAACGGCATTCGGTCAAACGGAATTCGGCCAAACGGCGTTCGGCCAAATGGCCGGACACCCATTTTACCCCGATATCTTTTCACCAGCCTAGTTTTCGACCAAATTTTCTATCTCGCATTATTTTCTATCCTACATTTATTATTTATGTTTTATGAGAAGCAGCCATATGTTTTTCAATTATTTGTTCATGTTTTGCAACAACACTCGTGCGGAATGTAAATTCTGAAAAAAAAACAGCATAACAGCGAAATAATAAATAATAATGAAATAACAGCAAAAAAATAAAGATTCACTCATTGAAAGACGGATAACAGCTCCTTTTTCACCACAACTTCGAGTGGTTACGGTTCATCGTGCACAGTGTTTCAACAAACTGCAAAGGAGGACATTGTGCGAGGATGATTTCCAGGTTGTCTAGACGAGCATGGTGCAGTTTGTCGATGCCATGTTGTCGAGAATAAAATATCTACAAATTATCCAAATATTTTTTTAATAGCTCTGAGGCTTAAAACTTATTACAAATTTGGTTTTGAGTCAGTTTTGAATGACATGAAAATTAAATAATCTCATCGCCCCTCAAAAAAACATACAGCTGGCCAAATTGGAATTCAACTCACAAAATCTCGGCCAAGGTTGTTACAAAATATACACTTGTACACTGAAATTCGGTTACGTATTGAATATGTGATAGGGTGTCTCAAAATTTCACTTTGCCAGAAAACTTGGGTGCTCATCCTCCAAATGGTAGCAAAAGATGCTACAAAAGGGCGGTTCAACATTAAAAAATTTGCGAAAATTCAATACTTTATACCTTCCTTATAATCCTTACCATAAAAAATAGTGCTAGGGTTTATATGGAAATTACAGGGTGTCCGCAAATTATCCGAACAGCAAAATATTGGAAAGATGATCTCGCATTGAAAACATTGAAACATCTATGTCCATGTACCTTTTATAATACATCTATGTGTTAACACAAAATACAACTATAAATAATTTTGAAATGATTGGCGTGTCACTGATATAGACACATTTATTTTTTCGGAGATGTTTTCCTGAGGGCCGCTAGTCATACTGGAGATGTGTTACCCCTTAAATCTAAAAGAGATGAATCCAAATGTCCTATTATTATTTGATGTTACCTGCAGTTTAGTGGCTTCAAGTTAGAAGGGAAATAAAAAATTATACGGTTCAAATCCAGTGAGTTCTATGGACATTTCTCTTCCGTCATGAAGCTTGAAAAACAGCTCATTTTAAGACACCTTAATACATTTGGCTTGGTTTTGCAAATATATCAAATCGGAAATGTGTCAAACGTATTTCTTAAGAACATAATAAGCCAATGTTTAAAACCGTGCAAGAATATTGAATTTTATTATGCTTGATTGTACAGAGCCATGTCTTCAAAGTTTGTACGGATAATTTGCAGACACCCTGTACTATGGAGAAATTTTGAAAAATGTTCCAAAGACGTTAGTACAGTAATGTAAGTACGAGCTTATCATCCCATAGTGAAAATTCACTCTACAAATCTTAATGAAGGATGTTGCTGAAGATAGAAATCACTTTTGAGCTATATTCTTTGGGATTTATGTAGATGTTTTCAGGGCTATAATTCCACATAAAGCTAAATAATAGCAAACAAACTTATGAATACCTCTTCACTTATCCATCAGAAAATTTCTTCATTATGATTTGAAGAATGAGTTTTCACTATGGGATAATGAGTTTACATTACAGTGGCTAACGTGTTTGGAACATTTTTCAAAATATCTCCATAGTAATTTCCACATAAACCTACTTTGTCTTTGGGCCACCTAGAAAGCTGAAAGTTGTACAGAACACTGTTTTTATGGTAAGGATGGTAAGGAAGAGATGAGAGGCAACCAAAAACAACTTTAATGTTTGGGTCAACTGCACAAAACAACCACATTCATTTCATTTAAATTTAACTTAATTCAAAGTTTAAGTTTTGAATAATTATTGCTTAAGACTCTGTCCTCTAAGCTGTACAAAATGCCGTACATTTTTTTTTCAAAAGTATTCGGAAAAAACGAGATCAGTGACCCTTTTCGAATTAAGATATATTACATGAGACAACAACATTAATTCAAATAAACGGCTCTTATACTATTCCAACAGTCAGTTCTTGTACGAAACTAAACAGCTAAAACCTGTCCACCAAAAAGAAATGCTTTTCAAATATTGAAAAAATCAGTGTGCTTAATTTTCGTGCAGAACATACAGGTTTATTTTCTTTTTTTATCCAAAACACATTTAACAATGAATCTGTAAAAAATATTAAAAAAAACTACGGATTTGACGAAATTTTGCTTAACTACACATATTTGATAATAAATCTTCAGCTGCTTAATAGGAAACTGGTTTAGTGAAACTGATTTTTCATTTACTTACAAATATTTGTTTGACATTACTCGTGAAAATCGGACGTTTTTCAAAAATCTCGATAGGGCAACTTCTAAAAGTCATTTCTCAGAGTTTCCCCTATACTAAAGTTTGATTGTTACATCTTTGGCTACCATTTGGAGGTTGAGCCACTAAGTTTTCCGACAAAATGAATTTTGGGACGCCCCTAATGTGTATGTTTTAAGTAGTTGCTCTAGATTATTTTGTTTGTAACTTCCAACAATCCTCAGACATTTCATTCAAACAATAAAATATTTTTTTTTGGTAAATACTTTGAGTTTTATATGAAGTTTTTGAATCATTTAGTTAACGATAGGGTCTCAAAGTTGTAAATTAAAACTTGTATTTATTCAATAACATAACAATGCAGGTTCCTAAAACTTCTTTGAAAAATTTAACCTTAACAACTAAGTTTAAGTTAAAACACAGGTGGAAAATTAAACTTTAACTCATTCGAACAACCTGACGTTGACTTGCCGACCAAAACGCCACATGGGGTTTGCTTTCAACATACAATTTTCCTGCTAACGTTTCAAAAGTTACACATATATTCACCTAAAATTTGAGTTTAAATGAAGAAATGAAGCATTATCTCATATGCAGAAAAATATCTTTCTGGACAGTATTGTTAAAATCACGGTAGTCAACACGTTTTTGTTGACATTCGACAGCCTTACCATCAGCATTCACAACACGAGCGGTCCGAAGAACGTATAAGAGATAAATGTCAATTAATATAACGATCACGATGCGTTGCCACAAAATGGTACGGTTTTGTTTATTTTTATCATTTTCGTAATTAGAGCTGCTTTCATTGTATGTGTGTCACATTGGATGTAAAAAGCAAGATTACACTATTCTTCTCAATTATAGACAAAATTCATGATTCATGAAAATGTCATCGTGTCAAACAACATTCATTCCATAGTTTTATGGTTCTCGATGTTCATTCTAGCGCTAGTGCTGTGTGTGAGAGGTAACGGTAGTGGATGAATCTAGAGAAATCATTTGACCTGACCATGGAGGAGAAAACGCACTTCGCGAAAAATGTCAAATGTTTTGGACTATCAATGTTTGAATATTTTGTTTTCAATTATGGAGTATATATGTATTCCTGGCATTCAGTGTTTGTACAACAAGTTGATTAGTGGTTAAGATAGGTACCGATTGTACTTGAAGTCATCAAAGATATTGAAGATTCTGGAACTTTTTGGAAATTTTTAACGAAACTTATTTCCTGAAAAGAAGAAATCATATAAGAAACCAGATGAGCAGTCATCGAGTTTAATATCTTAGGAAACAAAGCTTCTAAAACTTCAACAGGGGAATTTCCATCACAATTTTAGTCTTGAACATTTGCGCATGTCAATTGATAGAAAAGATTTATATCAAGAGCGCTAGAGGCTTAAACAATCGCAATTGAGGTTTCATGTGGCTCTGCCTTGCTGAAAAACTATGAGCCAACAGTAAGATATATCTTACCAGGAGAACACATTTTTTCTTCACAAAGTTACGCAACTAGGGTTGTCATGTCTATTACGGCTTAAACCAACCGACGCTGTTTTGAAAAAAAACCTTGGTAAACCTTGGTTGGTAAAACGAACATCATGCAAAAAACTTGAGCAAAAACAAATAAATTTGAAAATTTCCTTACACACCTGAAAATATATCCATTAATGATTGTAAACCATTCGAACAGAAATCTTAATGTATCAGATTTGTCATAATATCATAACGATATCCACCTCACTGGAAAAACTTGAAGACTCCCGAGCTAAAAGTTACGTCAGTTCCAATTTTCGAACGTGGTTTTCTAAAATCTTAGTTTCGTTGATATTTTCACTTCAGTTGACCTCCGTATCATCTCAAACACTCCAATTTATGCTCAAATCGTCCGTGCGTGATAAAAAAATAATTAAATTTATTTTTCTCTAAAAAGGCACAGTGTTCATTTTACCACCTCTTTCCCTATTGGTAGTCATTGGATCGAAACCCACCAGAACGACTCCATTATTTTTCACAATTTTACATCTAAATTTGTCCAAATTGACTTTTATGTCAACGAACTTCAGATATTCTACAAAAAAAGGTAAAAAATCCATTCTTGCATCCATGAACAGCTGTCATGAACTCGAAAACAATCAAAATCCACAGATCATGTTCAAATGAAAGTGACGGTAGTTCACGGTGAATTGACAGTTCACGTTACTGGAACTCTGTATTTACTTTTGATTCAACTTTAATTTTCTAAAAATTGTCCTAAATGGGGAAATAAGATTTATCAGCGAACACAAGTGAAATATGACTTGTTTTTCGCATTTTTCATTGGACCATACTGTAGGCACAAGCCCAAGGTACGGGGGAAGTGATGTGACGTACCTACACAAGGTGCAAAATAGGAAACGAGAGAGAGGTGGTGAAAAGTAATTAAGACTCTCTCGCCAGCGCAGTTGTTCCAACTCGTCTAACAAAAGGTGAGGAAAACCGGTTGGCTTTGAACTATTTACCGACTTTGTTTTATAGTTCTTTTCTTTTCTTTTTTCCACAAGCCAGTTTTGTTGTTAAACCAATGGTTTTTATTTTCCTTCGCACTTTGGATTTCTATGCAAATCGGTCGTTCATTGGTCTGATTTACGGATGAACAGTTGCCCTTTGCCGTGTGGAGTAATTACTTGTACGTTGGGTACTTAATAGAGCTTTAGTGGGAAACTTCCGAAGGCTTGCGTACAGGACAGGAACCACTGATGTTGCATTAGTGGGGAATGCTTGTCGACTTTATGGTTTTTAAACAGGGAAATGAGTCATTTTGGATTTTGTGATAATTGCCTAATATACTGGTTCGTCATTAGCAGCAAAAAGCTGACGATTGATAGTTATGCACATTTATTACTGCACTCTTTTTCAGAAGCTATATGCACGGTTAAAAAAATCTATGTCGAATTGATTATATGTTGTACTTGTGTCATTGTTCGTTTGGCATACCCTGCATCTGATTTTTTTTCTTTTTTTCTTAGCATTACGTCATCACTGAGACAGAACCTGATTCTTAGCTTAGTGTTCAACAGTTATTAACTGAGAGTTTTCTTTGCCAAGTTGCCATTTTTCGCATTCGTTATTCGTGTGGCAAGTTATATACTCTATGCCCAGGGAAGTCAAGGAAATTTCCATTACGAAAAGATCGTGGACCGACCGGGATTCGAACCCAGGTACCTTCAGCATAGCTTTGCTTGTAGCCGCGGACTCTAACCACTCGGCTAAGGAAGGCCCCTTCTTAGCGTCTTCTAGTTGTGATTGTTTAATGAAGAGATTCTAGTACGGAGAATATTTATTTATGTGTACTTGAGCAATCTTCACCTAAATAATCCCTAACCATTTTCCCCTAGATTTCTTCAATCAAGCGCAATCTCTCACTCATCAACCCCCTAAACTGTCAATGAGGTGTCAAAGGCAACCTTTCCTTCAAAACTTTATGACGGTACCAAAAAAAAAGACCAAACCCCCATTTGCCCTTTAACTCCACTTATCCCTGCAGAGCACAATCACATCACAATACTATCTCTCGCCCGTTTTGGGATTCCGTTGAGCTGTAAAGGGGTAACGTCACGTACCGGGACCGAACCGGGAAAAATGTCACACTTTTACAACTGATTTTCCATGATAATGACGTTAGTGTAGACGAGTTTCCGCTGCCGCGCCATCAACCCGATCTATTAGAGCATGACCCACACAGAAAAGTGGGCGTAGTCAGGGAGGCTGATTTGCAACGAAGGCGAGTATTTTGTTTGAAATTTTAAGCAGGATAGGCGGTTTATGGACAAAAGGTCGAAAACGATTTGCTTGGTGGTAAATTCTTCATTTTTTGAAAAAAGATTTTCGACCTTTTGTCGTTTCTTTTTTGTTCTTCGAGATTTTGTCATTTCGACCTTTTGTCTTTCGACCTTTTGTCTTTCAACCTTCTGTCCTTTCGACCTTTTGTCATAGATTCCGTATAGGCTTAAGTGAAAGCAAAATTACTATAACTCTCACCACTCAGCGAATGCTTAACGTACTCAAAACTTTTTTTGTCAGTGTACCGTAAACCGGGGGCAAATTGATCACTGGGGCGAATTTGATCAGTTCGGTACCAAAGAACATTTCCTTCCAAGGATGCTGAAGGTTTTGTAGGCATTACAGAAGTTCCATGTTTTCTAGTTTATAGATGTCTAATGATGATTTTGCACTATTTCATTTTTATTAGGGTCAGTTTTGCTTAGAAATACTCACACTTTTTGAAAATGTAATAAATCCGGTTGGAAATGTCCGTGATAATCAATCCACTAATGCTATACCAACATGTCAACTTTGAGTGTTTAAAATGTTGTATTAGCTTGAGTTTGAACTGCTGAACTCATTTTTGATATCATACAGCATAGCAAATGTACTGTTTTGCTCATAAAACCATTTATTCACAAATAATGTGCTTATTTCAAGAGCAATTGCATGCATTTAGGCGTATTAGGCAGATTTTCAAAGTTTAGTTTTGCAATAAAACGATCAAATACTCGAGTTGTAAGAGTTTTGACATCATTTTCAGATTTAGTAGATTCGAATTTAGTAGATAGGGAAAATTTGTATTATTAAACTTGCTTCGTTATATGGTGATCAATTTCGCCCCAATGTGTCATTTTCCTTTTTTCATATAAAAAATATTTTTATAATATAGTCAAATATTATTTTATGAAAATTAGATTACATGTTTTAATATAGAATTATGGAGTACTGATTTTGTCAAATTTTATTTGACAATATTTGAATTCCGAAGGATAACACAACAAAAAGTTGTAAAATAGTGATCAATTTGCCCCCGGATTACGGTACTGGTGCACTTATCTTGCTTCTAAAAGTAACTAGAGGAGCTTTCCGGAGTTATTCCGGTCATTGGGACGGGTTAAAGAGGAAAAGGATTTTTGGGACATGTCAAATTATTTTTGTGTATTTGCAATGTCAATGATTTAGCATAAATCAATAAAATCTTATATTGAACACTATGAATAAAAAGTTTTGAACCGTCTAGAATGCGAATGTGGCCACTCGGATTTATTGTCCTGAAAAACAGGTTATAAATTTGTTGAATATAATCCGTTTCAAATCAAGTCTAGGGGACTTGAAAGTGGTAATTTGTAGGATCAATCAAATGTAGGAACATGGTTATCCAATTTAATCGTTTCTCAACAGGTTCAAACTGAGGCGCTCTTCTTTAAACTCTTTGAATATTGGCCACATTATGGCAGGTTTCGAAAACTTGTGACTTGAACTCTGCCTACTTTTAGGAGCAATAAAGAACAGCACTCTTTTCATCCGACCTGGCCCAGTGACTTACTGGATTAACTTCAACCACAGGAACATTTCCGAGATCCTGTTACCACTTTTAGAATTTTTCGAATATTTTTCCGAGTCCCAGCTCGAAATCAGACTACTGTCCTAAATCATTCCAAAGTTTTTTATTCAACATTCACAATGGATATTGCAATGAATCTGCCAAAAATCTGTTATGAATCTTAAAGGTTTATTATTACTAAGGTTTTTAAGTTATTTTGATATGAGTTCATCCTTTAATTCTTAGTCAAATCGTCAAGGAATCATATACGAGAAAACTCCACATATTTGCCTGGAATTCATCCTAGAATTCCTCCCAACTTTCCACCAGATATTTTCCTTTGGATCTTTCAGGGGATTTATTCAGCAAGCTTGATCTGACTTCTCAACATCGTCAGATTTCTGAGACAAACTCTAGAGTAGCGTGCTGCCTTTGCCTCTTACTAAGCAGGTATGCAACGAAAAATGGGCGAGGAAGATGCAGCACAGAATATAACAGAGCAGAATTCCATCAAAAAAGAGTGCCTTCACTATACTGCGCGAGGGCTGTTTTGTTCGGATGGGACACTCAACAGTTCGTTTTAATGAAGTGTGGGTAAAGGTGAGCATAGCAATAAGATATAAAGAGTTCTAGAAAAAAAAATTCTCACATTTTTTTACTCTCACTCGAATTGTTTGAGAATCTGTGTTGAAAATGTTGAGTACAATTACTCCTCAGAAAAAGGACGATTTTGCCTGGGTGTAGCTTAAATGTTTAATCGAGTCTTCAACACCTGCTCAAAAGATTTTGCTGTCTTTATAACTTTTTAAAAAAGTTATTCATGATGTAATCATTGTTTGTAAAATGGAAGGAATTGGATAATGAATTTTCAGGTATTCAAGCTAAGAACCTACTATGGAGCTTGTTGGGATTTTTCTTCGTCGTACGTGAATTCTCCAACAAGTTTTTAGGAAATTTCTTCATGCATTCCCTCTCGAACTTCATTGGAAATTACATGCAAAGTTATGCTTCAGAAATTTCCTTTTTCTAGGAGTAACTTCAACATTTCTCTTCCTTATAGAATTCATCATTTTTTTGTTCAAATAGCTTTAGCAATCCCTTAAGTAATAGTTTTAGAAACTAATCCTGATAACTGGCTTTGGATGTAGCTTGAGGTTTTGCTTTTTAAAGACTTCATAGAGTGCTTTAAGGATCTTTTCGAAAATTCAGTTTCTCAATAAATCCTTGATTATATGAAACCTGTGACTAATCAGAAAGCTTGTTCAGAGAAAACTCTGAGAAGCCTTCAAGAACTCTTCAGGAAATTGTTCCAGATATTCAATTTCTCTTTGGGAATTTATACAAAAATTACAAACCAAGGATTTCACTCAGGACATCTCCAAGTGCTACCTTTGGCAATTTACAGCATTTACTGCATAAAATGATCTCTCAACCATTCCTGGGAGAATATCTCCAGGCACTTATTTAAGATTCCATCAGAAGTTTTTCCAAGAGTTTTGTCTGAAAAGTCTACTTGGGATTGTTTCAGGCTTTTTTTTTGAGAATAATAATTCATACAAAAGCTTTTCAAATTCTGAAGTTAACCACAAGTTCCTGTAGTGTTATAACAGGTATTGCATCAAAGAATACCGAAAACATCTCGCATTGATTTCTCCTGTAATTAATTTTGTGACTTCTCAAAATATTTATAATGGAATTCTAAAGATACATTAATAAATAGGTCAGAATTTATATCGGGACATCATCCAATACTTTCATTACGTTTTATTCTAATGATTTTAAATTATTTATAAATAACGCTAATAACATTACCACAAAATTAATCTGCAGAGTTCCAAGAAAGTCTTAACATATTACTTCTAGGATTCTTTTATTTTGTGCAAGGAATGTCTATTAGGGTGTGGCTTATTTTTCAAAAGTTCTAGGAACCGAAAATTTCTGTACTCTTATGAATTCAAATCACATTAAAAGAGAAACCTCAAAATTTGAGCTAAAAATATAAAGATTTAGAGGTGGCGCAAGCGTCTTGAAGGCGAATTTGCAAGTTCCAAAAAATGGCCTTCAGTGAGGTCACCATAACTTCGTTATTTTCTTTCCAATTTTCAAACTTCTAGCACCATTATCTTCAAAATTATATTTATAAAATCTTTGTTAAATACCAAATTTGTCTAAAATCAAAACAAATTTTAGTTAAAAGCAGTTTACTCTAATTTTTTCCTCATTTTATTCAAAACTTAATGTTTGTTTGACCATAACTTCATAAATACTCAACCGATTGCAAATCTTTTTACATGCATATGTAGCAAATTAAGTTGTTTTCAAATTGTCCACACAACATATTTTCAAAAAAATGAATTTGATTTAGTTTTTTAACAGATACTTCCCAAAAACATGATTTTTTAATGAAAAAGTCAAATTTCTCTGGATTATTTAAGTTTTTTTGCCGGAAATTACATTTTTCCTATAAAACACAAATTTATATAGCATCTTGTTGTAGTAACGAGTTGAAAAGTGCATATATGTTTTAACAAATGCATAAATATGTTTGTTTCAAATTATTTAAAAACTGTTGCAAAGTCCTTTTCAAAGGTTTAACAAATGATAAAAAGCAGTTTCAGCTTGAGAGATATTGTTTAATTGGCAAAATTTAAAAATAAAACACTGTTATTTTTTGCTAAAAAAATCAGGTTTTTTATGATTTTTTGTTAAATAACTTTGTCAAAACCATTTCTTAGTAAAATGCGTTGTATGAACAGTTAATAAACATTTAAATAAGCTTAGAAGCTTGCAAAAAGATTCGGAATCGGTAGAATATGAATGAAGTAATGGTCAAACGAATTTTTTTTTTAGTATAATGAGGAAAAAATTGTAGTTAACTACTTTTAACTAAAGTTAGTTTTGATATTAGACAAATTTGGTGTTCTACAGAGTTTTCATAAATTGTTATTGATTTTGAAGGTAATGGTCATTGGGCAGGACACTAGATCCAGTATTAAAATATTAATATTTATTAATGAAATTAATATTGATATTGAGAAGATTATCAAGTATGCATGGATTTTTGCAGTTTGCCTGTTGCCGGAGTTGCTAAGGCAAATTGATTATTTATATGAAAAAACAAGATGTGTTTATCGTCAGATCATCTGAGCAAAATATATGAAAAATCCGTCCGATTCAACATAGACCACACTGTTTGATGCCAACATCCATCTGGTAGTCTGGCTAGAAGGAGATTGGCACCTGTAGGATGCATCACATTCAGTGAAGCTCCATTCTCATCAATGCCCCACATCTTTCTACGGTTTCCGGGCCATTCCGCAACTCGATTCCGATGCAATTTGTCTCCTATGGTATGTCAGATCGGCAAGACATACAATCCACAATCTCAGCCTCTTGTTTATAAACCCCCACCATTGACTTAAATTCAAGATACTTCTGTCAGATGTCTTTATGAAAATCGTAGGCAACTCGATGATATCATAAAAATAATATATATTAATCCGTATTAACATATATTAATACCAATATCAATGAGTATCTTACCCCATGGTAATGGTGCTAAAAGTTTGAAAATTGTTTGGAAAATAACGAAATTATGGTGACTTCACTGAAGGCCATTTTCTCATAAATAGAAAATTCATTTTCAAGACGCTTGCGCTACCTCTTAAAACTAATATTTTTAGCTCAAACTTTGAGGTTTCTCTTTAAATGTGATTTTAATTCATAAGAGCATACAAATTTTTGGATTTAAGAACTTTTGAAAAATAAGCCGCACCCTAATGTCTATCTTCTATCTTTCTTTATAAAAAAATGGAATGGTTTTTGTATGTCACGAAATGGCTTGACAGAAGGTCAACGAATTTTCACTTTTTTCACTATTGCGTTGTTCAAGGGCAGTAACGTGTTTGTCTAGATTTTTTTTTATCAAACTTCACCGGGAAGATTGAATAAAAGTGCTACACAAATTCAACGTTTGAAATAAGAATTTTCGTAAAGCCTACTGGTGCAGTGTCGGGATGAAAAATTCTTATATAAAAAATGAATGAATCTTTGAAAGACTTTTCACAAGAATTTCGGAAGTTTTTTAAAAAAATCTCCAAAAAACGCCTAGATAAATTTTTCATAAAATCTTTGAAAATGATGTAGAATCCTTTATAAAAAGCTGTGGAGGAGTATTTTGAATTTAGAAGAGCTCCAGTGAAAATAAATTTAAGGGTTTTCTGAATAAATCCGTAAAAAAGCTCTTATATGAACCTTTGTGGGAATTTTGGTGATCTAGAAGTGATTCATGATTTTTGGGGTACTTGTAGGTTGTTATTCTGGAAGAATTCTAAAAAGTATATTGCGGTGGAAGCTTCGAATGAAAGCACAGAGTAAAAGTTTGATCGAAAAGAACTGGGAAAAAATTGCTTATTCTGTAAATTGGGTGAGGTAAAACGAGTTGACTCAGGTGACAAAAGTTAGTTTGCATCCAATAGAAATTATCTTGTCTCGACTCACATAAAATGTTACTCTTTGTGTCAGGCATTGCAGAATTCGTTCTCATTTGCTTTTGAAGCACGATCGAATCAAGTGCAGAGAGACACCCTATCTGTATCAGTTCATTGTCAGCAATGTATCGCAAGTTGTAACATAGATAAAAAGCAGTAGCGAACGTGAGTCCCACAAAGACAGAGCAATGGTAAAGCCCGTTTCTCTCCCTTATTAACCATTGGGGGTAGGTGTTTTATTTTACTGACATAATTCCCGAACATCCTATAGCAATAGTGCCCCCTAGTTTGGAGCTTATTAAAATGGGTTTTATCATGCACTGTTATCTCCCTGTTAAAATCAGATCTAAAGCAAAGATGTCAAGGTGATAAATAGACTCCCATGATGTGTTGCAGATCATGATTGT
>NW_018736421.1:0-22906 GCF_002204515.2 Aedes aegypti
GAGCCTTACGTTGGCATGAAATATTTTGAACTCTTATAACTGTTTGCTGGTTTAACGAAATTCTTTGAATGGCACCTCAATTGAAAGACAAGACATCAAATGGTCATGTCGTTTACTTACTGAATCCCACATAACTGTCCAAATAGTTTAATAACTGTTTTAAAAGAGAACGTTGATTTCAAGCAAATTTATAAATAGGGGTGCTAGAGAAAATTTGACGTCATTTGCTTTCAATTCTCCGCTTGGATCGCATCTCAGCAGGCAGTAGATCGTCTGGCTCTAACCGGGCGTACTTCTCAGGCACAGACATCGATAGTGAGGGACCTCTCCGTTTGTCTTGCTTCGCTCAAACCAAACTGTCGAGCGAGCGAGAGAAGATGCCGTCCGAAGCCAAAGTCATCACCGCTGCCGCCGCCAAAAAGAAGAAGAGGAAGCAGTCCACAGGAAAATTTGCGGTCGAACTGTGAACACGGTCGGGCAAGTCATTCTCGCTTTGTGGTTCACCGCTTGTTTGCGTTCACCCAGCCATCGTCATCGCCGCCATCATCAGATTTTGACTTAAGCCCGGTGATCCACTACCTGATACTGTTGTGCGCCATCCACGTCACGAAACTTTCGGTTCGTCGTATAAGCAAATAACTTGCTCAAATTTATACATTTGAGTTGAGGATTCCCCGTTTGACCATGGCAATCAACTGATAACATCCCGCAGTGTTATTTATCTGTAAGAGCATCAAAGCTAACAAAGCCATCGGCCCTTTTCAGGGTCATCAAATTAGTATCAAAGAGTTAAAAGCGAACTTTATATATGACTTCATATATTCCTAAATCAATTTCACAGCTTCATACAAAATTTCATTTGTCATGAATAATTTATGACTCAACATTTTGAGACTGTAATCGCGGACGCTGCTGCAGTGCCATCGGGGTGAGTGCTCAACATTTCACAACGATTGCAAAATAGAGTGGCATTTCCAACAGCGTCTTTGATGTTCCATATTTTGTGGGAACACTTTGATTAGCAAAATTATCACATGTAACAAAATTGCGACATATTAAGAATGCTTTTGAAAAGACATTCTCATTGAACAATTGTAATAATTTTGGCACCCATGGATCAGAAATTTACCGTCATAATAAAGAAAACTATTGATTATCAATATCTCGTATTGAATATTTAGTTAATGTCAACCCTTCCAGCAATTCATGTTCGACCAATTTCTCACACATTAGCATTCTCCGCAATTTTCAAGAAATTATAAGCCCAACACATTATTGGCACAGACCCATTTCCCAGATTGGTCGATCAGAAAGCGAAGAGCACAAAAGGGAGGAGCATCATCTGCTATTCTGAGGTTATAAAACATGCTTCCTTCGTCGGATTCAGTTTCATTCTAATTCCGCTTTCGAGCTGGTAAGAGCTCCTCCGAACTTGCTCAGCGAGAAGTACCTCGCTGCTAGAAATCTGCTGAGCTGTTAATCTTCAAGCTGCCAATCCAGCATCTGGCCTGTGAAATCGCTCAAGATTTCTAGGTTGACCGATCCACGCTTCTAGATTTCGCCTCGTGGTCACAGCATCCAAGCTCAATCGGCCCTTTTCAGGGCCAACATACGTTCATAAAAGGGTTTATTGGATGATATTTACTGATTTATCTATTATGATCTAAATATCGCGGTATACTACAATTTGGTTCACATAATTTACCCCACATAATTACATGAATTTGAGAATTTACCACTGCAGCGCCGTCGGACCGTAATAATATCATGCTACTCAGCATTGTATGGTATTTCTAACAGCATCGTTGATTTATCATATAATGGGGGAACACTTCCTAAATTCTCGAGTATGGAAATTGAAAAATTGCGACAGATTTTAAATACTGTTCAATAAACTGTTTCCTGACCAATTGTAATAAGCAACTATTGATCTGAAATTTTTCTACATGTTAGTCTATTGCGTTAATCTGAGAAATAGGCTATATGAAATTGATGTCTTGGCAAGGGATGTACAAGATGAGCATTATGTATTAATTTTCCAATTTCCGTACTCGAGAATTTTGGAAGCGGGGGCCGCGATGCTCGGGATGGATTGTCCTCCATGACTGGTCCTGGCTGGAAATATTCGTGGGGAGAAACTCGACCCTTTGCTGCAGGAATTTCATTAACAACTCTTTGGTAAAGCAGAAATTTTCCGAGGAAAATTCTGCTAAAAGTGAACTTTTTCAAAACAACTCTTATTGATTGGAATATTTATCAACAACTCTTTGTTAAGTAAAATCATCCTAAATAACTCTTTGCTCCATCGCCAAACCAAACCATTTCATTGAATTCATCAAGTACAAGAATATGAATGGTAAGGAGAGGCAGATGGTGTATATTTTGCTGGCGTTACTTTCCAACAGGTCGCCGGTTGGCGCTGACTACTAATCCGTCCACTGAATGATTTTCAGTTGTTGCTTTCGCTCTCTGGTTCCGTTCGCTACTCGCACACTGCTGTGGCTTTCACGCGCTCTTCTTTGTTGTTCCGCTGCTTGATCCGTTCGTTATGCCGTTCGATTTGTGAATGAGCTGGGAGCAGAACAACCAGTGGTTTTATTTGCTCGAGCTCCGTTCTCCGATGGCGAGTAGTGGGGCTCTCGCTTGGTTGTTTCGTCACTCCGTTCGCTACTCGAACGCGATTGGTTATTGCTTTCGCGCTATTTTCGTTGATGGTGTAATTCTTCGCTGAGAAAAAAACTGCAGCTCTTTTGATTTTTCATGCAAAATGACCAACTTTGATAAACTATACCTCAGTTATTTATGGACTGATTTGAATGAAATTTTAACATAATATCAGACATAACTTAAATTTTAACATATGTTTTTGATTGATTTTTCCAATCACACGTTGAAAAGCAGTAACGGTTTGACTAAAGTGATTTTTTTGACGATTTTTTATGATTGACACAACTAAACATATTGAAGGAATAGCTTCATGGTATCTTCAAAAAGTTGTAGATTTTGACGAGATGAATAAGTTTGCTGAAGACAGTTTTTGTGTAAGGCTATCAGATTTTTAGATAAAAAGTTTTGAATTTTTCGTCGAAAATTACAGTTTAGTCAAACCGTTATTACTTATAAACTTGTGATTGGAAAAATTATTCAAATATATATGTTAAAATTCAAGTTACATCTGATGTTCTGTGAATGTTTCATTCGAAAATAATTGCATAAATAACTGAGATCTAACTTACCAAAGTTGGTCATTTTGTATGGAAGATCGAAAAAGTTGCAAATGCATACGAATAAGTTGGGGCCTTCCTTAGCCGTGTGGTTAGAGTCCGCGGCTACAAAGCCATGCTGAGGGTGTCTGGGTTCGATTCCCGGTCGGTCCAGGATCTTTTCGTAATGGAAATTTTCTTGACTTCCCTGGGCATAGAGTATAATCGTACCTGCAACACGATATACGAATGCAAAAATGGAAACTTTGGCAAAGAAAGCTCTTAGTTAATAACTGTGGAAGTTTCATAAGAACACTAAGCTGAGAAGCAGGCTCTGTCCCAGTGAGGACGTTAATGCCAAGAAGAAGAAGATGTGAATAAGTTCTCTGTTTATTCGACAAACAAGCTTAATATTTCATGGGTACACAACAGCAACAGGGTAGCGCATCACAGGGATTTAGTTGAAATCTGGAAACGTAGCTCAATCTTGAAATCTTGAGCGATTTCACAAACCAGATTCTGGATTAACAGCTCAGCAGGCTTCTAGCAGCGAGGTACTTCTCGCTAAGCAAGTTCGGAGGAGCTCTTACCAGCTCGAAAGCGGAAATGGAATGAAACTGAATCCAACGAAGGCAGCATGTTTTATAAACTTGTAATAGCAGATGATGCTCCTCCCTTTTGTGCTTTTCGCTTTCTGATCGACCAATCTGGGAAATGGGTATGTGCCAATAATGTGTTTTGCTTGGAATTACTTGAAAATTGCGGAGAAAACTAATACGTGAGAAATTGGTCGAACATGAATTGTTGGAATGATTGGCATTCCCTAAATATTCAATACGAGCTATTGATAATTAATAGTTTTCTTTATTATGACGGTAAATTTCTGATCCATGGGTGCCAAAATTATTACAATTGTTCAATGAGAATGTCTTTTCAAAAGCATTCTAAATATGTCGCAATTTTGTCACATGGGATAATTTTCCTAATCAAAGTGTTCCCACAAAATATGGAACATAAAAGGCGCTGTTGGAAAAGCCACTCTATTTTGCAATCGTTGTGAAATGTTGAGCACTCACCCCGACGGCACTGCAGCAGCGTCCGCGAGTACAATCTCAAATGGTTGAGTCATAAATTATTCACGACAAATGAAATTTTGTATGAGGCCGTGAAATTGATTTAGGAATACTAGAAGATATAAATAAAGTCGGAAATATTTCTCTTTTAACTCTTTTCCACAAATTTGATGGCTCTGAAAAGAACCGATGGCTTTTTAGCTTCGATGTTGTTACGGATAAATAACACTGCTCGGACCAGCAAAACTCAGGGGGCTTCTGGTATTTGCTCCTAACGGGATTGCTTCTTGACCACCAATGATGATTTCATCACGAGTCGAAATTTTGAAGCGCGGGTCAACAACTCCTCGGCCGATTAAATTTGCGGCGGCGATGACGATGGCTGGGTGAACGCAAACAAGCGGTGAACCACAAAGCGAGAATGACTCGCCCGACCGTGTTCACAGTTCGACCGCAATTTCTCCTGTAGACTGCTTCCTCTTCTTCTTCTAGGCGGCGGCAGCGGTGATGGCTTTAGCTTCGGACGGCATCTTCTCTCGCTCGCTCGACAGTTTGATTTGAGCGAAGCAAGACAAACGGGGGCGTCCTTCGTTATCGATGTCTGTGCCTGAGAAGCACGCCCAGTCAGAACAAGCCGATCTGTCGCCTGCTGAGATGCGAGCCAATCGAAGAGTGAAAAGCAAATGACGTCAAATTTTCTCTAGCCACCCCTATTTATAGATTTGCTTGAAATCAACGTTCTCTTTTAAAACAGTTATTAAACTATTTGGACAGGTATGTGGGATTCAGTAAGTAAACGACATGAAGCTTTGATGTCTTATCTTTCGATTGAGATGCTAATCAAGAAATTTCGTTAAGCCAGCGAAAAGTTATAAACGTTTAAAATATTTCATGCCAACGTAACGCTCTTGGTTTTGAAATTCCAATTTCACTCCTGTATAGAGAAGAGAGACGTACTTCTACGTCAAAAAAAAACTCGACATCTACAATATCACTCATTAGTGATGTTGGCCAGTTTCTGGTATCCCGACGAAAGTTATTTTTTTAATCGTGTGCCCAGCTCGATGTCTTATGAAATTCCAAATTAGGCTTGTTGTGACTTAGCAAAATATTGATATTAATAAATTTTGTCTGATATTTTTTTTGCAAATTTCCTTGAACATTCATTTCGAACGATACCTGATAGAATAAATCATTAACTCGCAAGAAAAGTTTTAAATTCAATTCTAAATTATTGTACATATCGTTATATAAATACACTGTTTTTTTATACATAAGAGTTTCAGATGTAGGTATCCAATTGAAAAGATTTGCAAATCCTATTTCAGCATTTCAGTGTTATCAGCCTTTGGTCGTTTAGAGCGGAGTACTGAAAAAAAAGGAAACATTAATAATTATTATTATCCCCAATACTTCGAAATTGCGTCAATTTTGTCTTTAAAACTAATAATTAATACTCATTCCTTTCTCATTTTGTTTCGGAATTTGAAGGAGATCTGATTTATGAAGGTTTTTCTTCGTCCCCCCACTCCTCATTCACGCAGTCTTTAACAACACCATCATCGCTGGTTCTTAATCATTCTGCTTTAATTTATTGACGTTTCTAACCCTTTTCGTGGACGACGAGTACAAAGAGAAAAAAAAGAATTTCAAACCCCTTTTTCCATTCCGGCCCAAAAACTTTCCCCGATGGGTACTTTCATTCAAGCGAAATTGTTTCGAGAAAAGTTGAAGAAAAAGGATGAAAAGAATAATTTGAAACTGCCGAAAACAAACATGTGGTCGTCGAGCTGGATGGTCCCACACCAAGAGGAGGCAGAAAAATTATGACGGATGCGGCAGTCAGTCGGGATAAGGTCGACGACTTGATCTCGGAATGAATTCCAGAGGCGCATATCTGCTGCTCCGAATATACAGTGAGGGACACAGTTTTAAGACCACCTCTATGTTCGAGAAATGATTTTTTTCAGAATCGTTATATTGATAATTTTAGCATAACACTTTACACCCGATTCTGTTTTTGCACGGATTTTTTTTACACGGCCGTGCAAAAAAAGTTTTCATACATTTTTTTTCCGCCAAAACCTTATTTTTGCATGAAACGTCGAGGAATGGTGTTACTTTTTTTGCACGGTTTTTGAAATTTTGAACTGAAAACCTTTTTTGCACGGTACGCATCCCCCGTGCAAAAACAGAATCGGGTGTAGTGATTTTGAGTCCATAGCTTCATTTTACTAGTCAATTTTACGTATAAAACAATTATAAACCATTTTCTTCTTTTTGGTATTACGTCTTCACTGGGACAGAACCTGCTTCTCAGCTTAGTGTTCTTTCTATGCCAAAGTTGCAATTTTCGCATTCGTATATCGCGTGGCAAGTACGATGATACTCTATGCCCAGGGAAGTCAAGGAAATTTCCATTACAAAAAGATTCTGGACCTACCGGGAATCGAACCCAGACACCTTCAGTATGACGTTGCTTTGAAGCCGCGGACTCTAACTACTCGGCTAAGGAAGGCCCCAAACCATAACAATAGTGAAAAATAATAGTACCTCTAGCAAGTCAGTAATTATGAAAAATTTGATTGAGGTTGTCCTAAAGTTTTGTCCAACACTGTATGTGTGTAAGAACAACATCTCTCGGTAGATTATGGGTGAGAGATCTCTATCTGAGTGGGTCACCGACGATAACCGTCACCACAAGTGGTACCATATCTGACAACGTGGGAGATGCACATGCTGCTCTCTCTCTCTGTGGGAATATGATTTATTTTTGGAACTGGGTGCTTTGACGAAGATTATGGGTGCGATGAAAGGAGACACCTGTTTGTGCAAGTTATTTAATTACAGTTTGGTAAATTCATTAGATCATTTCAATCATTACATTAATTTCTTCTCTTTAATGAATGTTCGAATCCTCTGAGCAGAATCTCAAATAGAGAAACTTTAAAGTAGATGGAGTACCGTGTACCTTTTAATTCCGCTCCTAAATGCTTATCTTTGACAGATACGCGTATTTCGACTACCACTTGCAGTCTTCTTCAGTGTCAGTTACTCGTATCCACTGTGGATACGAGTAACTGACACTGAAGAAGACTGCAAGTGGTAGTCGAAATACGCGTATCTGTCAAAGATAAGCATTTAGGAGCGGAATTAAAAGGTACACGGTACTCCATCTACTTTAAAGTTTCTCTATTAATTTCTTACTTCCAGGCATTCTTTGTTATTAAGTAGATGAAGATATTGTATACATTTATTACATTTGGCTTGCCATCAATGTGATTTTTGAAAGTTCATTTTTTATTTAGCATGGCTCTAGATACTTAACTTCATCTGACCAATATATTTGAATCCTTCTTATTGTAACGCCTGTCTACTTGAAGGTTTCAAATGAAGAGCTTTTGGATTATGTGGGAATATTATAAGTTGAGTTTTGGAAGCATTAGAAGAAATCTTCCATTTTTGCAAGCATGGAGAAAAAATATCCAAACTTTTTTGCAATCGACTACAGATGACACGCAGCCTTGTCCCAAAATGCTGCCTTGATGAACACTAGCTCTTACAGGAAGTTCTTCAGATCTGGAGATCTGATAATTAACCTGAAGTGTACGATTCGACAGGTAACTTTTTATCTGTTAAATTATTCTAACAATGTATGTTGGAAAAATGAAGTTTTTTTAATTTTACAATCAAACCTTCATGCCAAACACTGTCGAATGCTTTTTCTATGTCTAGAAAAGCAAGACCAGTAGAATAGCCTTCAACTTTGTTGAAACGGATCAAATTTGTTACACGTAAAAGTTTATGAGTGGTCGAATGCCATGGCGGAATCCGAACTGTTCATTAGCAGAAATTGAATTTACGTTAATGTGAACCATAATTCTTTTCAAAATGACGTTTTCAAAAAGTTTACAGATAAAGGAAAGTAAACTGATTGGACGACAGCTGGAAGCTTCTGCAGGATTTTTGTCTGGTTTTAAAATTGGTACAACTTTGGTACTTTTCCATTTATCAGAAAAATATGCCATTTGCAAACATTCGTTAAATATATCAACCAAAAATGATAAGCTAGCTTCTGGAAGTTTTTTGATGAGGATGTAAAAAATTCTACCATTGTCAGGAGCTCTCATATTTATGATTTTTTTAAATCACTTCTTCTATATCAGTCTCCCAGGAATTTCCGAAAACGTTCTCTTGATTAAGAATATTTTCGAAGTCCTGAGTAACTTGATTATCAAATGGACTGATAAGTTCTAAATTTAAATTGTGCGCGCTTTCAAACTGCATAGCAAGTTTTTGAGTTTTTTTGCAATTAGTTAGCAATAATTGTTTTCCTTTTTCAATTCCGGTATTGGCTTGTGTGGTTTTTTTTTCAAAATTTTAGATAATTTCCAAAAGGGCTTAGAGCCAGGGTCCAATTGAGAAATATTATTTTCAAATGTTTTGTTTCTTAATTGTGCAAAACGTTTATTGATTTCTTTCTGCAAATCCTGCCATATAATTTTCATAGCAAGATCACGAGTGCGTTGAAATTGCCTTCTTTTCACGTTTTTAAGACGGATCAAGAGTTCAAGATCATCGTCTATAATCACGGATTCAAAATTTGGAATTGCAATGCTCCTGGCTTCAACAATGGAATTTAAAAAAAGAGCAAGAGCATTATCAATATCAAGTTTTTTTTTGTAAAAACATGTAAACATCAATATTAGTGTCAAAATTTGTTTCATATATATTCCAGTCGGCTTGAAAATAATTGAAAGTGGAGCTGATAGGATTGAGAATCGCTTCATGGGATATTTGAATTGTAACAGGGACATGATCAGAATCAAAATCAGCATGGGTAATCAGTTGGCTACAAAGATGACTAGAGTCGGTTAAGACCAAATCAATCGTAGATGGTTTTCTAGAAGAGGAAAAACACGTAGGGCTATCAGGGTATTGAATTGAGAAATATCCTGAAGAGCACTTATCAAATAAAATTCTGCCGTTGGAATTACTTTGAGAATTATTCCATGAATGATATTTGGCATTCAAGTCACCAATGACATAAAATTTAGACTTATTGTGAGTAAATTATCGCAGGTCAGTTTGGAGCAAATTTACTTGCTGTCCAGAGCATTGAAAAGGCAAATAGGCAGCTATGAAGGTATATTTACGAAGCTGTGTTTCAACTGAAACACACAAAGTTTCAAAAACTTTAGTTTCAATTGACGAAAACAGTTGATGTTTTATACGCCTATGAATGATGATTGCAACTCCCCCACATGCTCCATCAAGTCGATCATTACGATAAACAAAAAAGTTAGGATCTCTTTTGAGTTTAGATCCAGGTTTCAAATACGTTTCGGTAATAACTGCTATATGCACGTTATTAGCTGTACGAAAATTAAACAGTTCGTCCTCTTTACCATTCAGAGAACGAGCATTCCAATTTAAAATATTTAAATTATTATTTGGATCCATTAGAAAAACGTAATCCAATAACAATTTGATTTGTAAATTTTACACCTACTTGGACTGCTTCAGACATAGTGGCGGCTTTGAACATTGCATCAATCATTAGATTCAATTGTTCAGTTTGAAAATTAAAATCAGTGGCAGACATATTACTTGAAGTGGGTACATCTGATGATTTCCCATTGGAATTTTCGGTAGACGAAGAAGCGGAGTAGGAATTACCTGTGGTGGTAGGGTTTTTTTTTTTCATTTGATTTGAAACAAGTAGAATGGGTACTCATAGTACGAACAGGGGAGGAGTTCAAATTACCTGCTACGATATCAGCAAAGGATTTTCCGTGGGTAGATACATTCGTAATTGAAAGATTCAAACGGCTACCCGACGGATTAAAATTAGTTTGTGAATGAGCATGATTATGATCTTTTTGATTTTGATTCCTAATCAAGCGATCGTTAGCTGAAAAATTGTTCGATACTCTACCAAGCAAATTCCGGAAACGACCGTTATCGTAACGGACATTAATATTCATCTGCCTGGCACG
Organism: Aedes aegypti; assembly: GCF_002204515.2. Classification (NCBI taxonomy): domain Eukaryota; kingdom Metazoa; phylum Arthropoda; class Insecta; order Diptera; family Culicidae; genus Aedes; species Aedes aegypti. Next base: position 10,276 of record NW_018736421.1, read on the forward strand.
AGCCTCGACGACTCGTCTACGCGAAGGGTAAGCCCAAAAATCAGTAGTTCGCATGAAAACATGGAAACCGACCCCCCTCTGACACTCCCGAACGACCCAGGACTCCATCCATCGGTTGAACCAATGGTCGACGAAGAGGATGGAATTACAGTCACAATAAACTTGACAGGATCGCAGCCATCAAACACAGGATCGAACGTCACCTCGGGTCCTATTGATGGGAAGACCGATCAACATCCAACAGATGACGCGAACAAACAAAACCCTACTGGCACCAAAAAGATCACTCGGAGCCAAAGGAAGCAGCTAAAAGCACTCCGACAAAGTGGCTTAAGCCGCCCTGAGGCCCTATCCAGAATCCCGGGGGGTGAGGCTATGGTGTCAACTCCTTCGAAACGCACTCGGCAGGACCTTGACAAGTCTACATATGCTGAAGAAGAACTAAAGCAGAAACGGATGAAACAACACCTGAATCCGAGAAAGCGCGTTGGGCAACAGGAAACCAAAAGCTCAACAGCCTCGACGATCAACAAACCCCCACCAGAAGATAAAAAACAGACTAGTCTAAGCTACGGTGAAATTACCAGTCGCAGGAGAGTCAGAATAATCCCAAAAGACTTCCCCACGACCCAACTTTCAACGACTCAGCTAGACGTTCTCCAGGAGGCACTGCTGCTTCGGGTTGAACAACAACGGAACGCGACAATGAAGCCCAAGTTCTCTAACCTTATCTACAAGTCTGGCCATATGGTTCTTATTTGTAAGGATCAGGAGACTGCGGAATGGGTAAAGGAGATAACACCTGCATTAAATCCCCTGGAAGGCGTTGAGTTGGTTGCAATGGATGAGGATAAGATTCAACGTCCAGAACTGATTCGAGCCTTCTTCCCTCAAAGCGCACAATACACCGATGATCGTATCAAAGCTCTCATCGAGAGTCAGAACGATCTGATAACCAACAACTGGCGTGTCATGCAACGGCTCACTCCTAACAACAAGCATGTGGTGTGGGTCTTTAATGTAGATGGACCGTCCATGGAAAAACTCATTCAATCCAAGTTCATCCTCAACTACCGCTTTGGAGAAATACAGTTGAGGAAAGTAAAGAGCACAACCCCAAACTCCAATGACAATCCAACTGGACAGCCGACCCAAAAGAAATCTGAGGAGGCCTCTAGTAGCATCCCACAACCAACTCCCACCATACAGGCTAGCTTGTCTTCCTCTGATGGAAAAGATGCATGTTTGACCTCACTTCCTGGTCCAAGCGGTGTCACCTCAATGGCTCCCAATAAGGGCAGTGGAAATGTCAAAAGCGTAAAATTGACCACAGGGAATAAGCCAACAGGCCTAGGTAAGGGAAAGGACAAAAACCAAAATCTAAGACATCCCCCAAAATCAAAAGTTGATGATCTGCAACATCCAAAGAAGGACGGCAAACGTCCGGAAAAAGCGGAACGCCTCAGCAATGATTAAAATCCTCCAAGTGAATCTCCATCATGCTCAGTGCGCAACATATGTGCTTTGCAGGAGATTCACAAAAGAACACCTTTCCGTGGCACTGATTCAAGAGCCATGGGTCAACAAAACTCGAATACAAGGTATTCAACTAAGCTCGTGTAGGTTGGTATATGATGGCAGCCAGCTCTCTCCCACGGCAGCTATTCTAATACGCAATGATACTAAATGTTTTCCAATTACAGAATTCATCAAAAGGGACATCGTGGCGGTCAGGATGGAGGTTTCTACTGCTAGGGGCAGTACTGAGATCATTATGGTTTCGGCGTATTTCCCTGGCGACGCAGAAGACATTCCTCCTCCAGAGATGGCTGCTCTTATCTCTTACAGTCAAAAACACAACATCCCCTTCGTCATCGGTTGTGACGCCAATGCTCATCACCTTGTATGGGGAAGTACAAACACAAATATCAGAGGTGAGCATCTTTTGCAGTTTCTTTCCTCCAAAAATATTGACATATGCAATGTCGGTGATAAGCCTACATTTGAAAACATCTTACGACAAGAAGTCCTTGATCTGACTTTATGCAGTCAATCCATCTTGGATAAAATAAAAAACTGGCATGTTTCTAATGAAATATCTATGTCAGACCATAAACATATAGTCTTCGAGTGGGAAGGGGGTCTAATGATTCAAAAGTCGTTTAAAGATCCCAAGAAAACTGATTGGGAAACCTACTCAGCTATTCTCCGTTCTGAAGACTATATAATAGAGCCAAATATTCAGACTATTATACAGTTAGAAGCAGCTTCGGATTCTATTAAAAACAAAATTCTAAATGCTTAAGAGAGCTGTCCGATCAAAACAGTTAGTTCGAACAGAGATGTTCCATGGTGGAACTTCAACCTTGATAAACTCGGAAAAACTGCTCGGAAGGAATTCAACCGAGCCAAACGCACTTCTGATTGGAGTCTATACCGAAAGGCTCTGACAGAGTATAACAAAGAAATGAGACGAGCAAAACGGAAATCATGGGTTCTCATGTGTGAAAGCATTGAGAAAACTCCCGTAGCTGCTCGACTTCATAAAACTCTTTCGAAGGATCACTCCAATGGTTTGGGAAGTCTTCAAAGGACTGACGGTTCACTCACTGTGGAACCTCGTGAAACACTGAGTGAAATGCTAAGAGTTCACTTTCCTGATTCAATCCCACAAACGAGTCTAAATGCTGAAGGTGCCAGACTTGACGTCTCAGTTCCACACGGGTTCCTATCAGGGGACTCAGGAGCAAAAAGGGACGCAATAAAGGTTGCCAAAGAAGCTTTTACTCGCGATAGGGTTGTTAGGGCAGTGAGATCTTTCGAGCCATTCAAATCTGCTGGCATGGATGGAATCTTCCCAGCGCTTATCCAAAAAGAGGAAGAGACACTGATTCCACACATGGTAGAGATTTTTAAGGCAAGTTTAGTTCTGGGACACATTCCAAATGATTGGCGTCAAGTTCGAGTTGTCTTTATTCCAAAAGCAGGAAAAAAGGACAAAACCAACCCTAAAGCATTCCGACCGATAAGCCTATCCTCGGTAATGCTTAAAATCATGGAGAAGGTATTATGCGAGTATATAGATTCTAAATTTATGAAAACTATGCCTCTTTCTAAATCCCAATTTGCTTATCAAAGCGGAAAATCAACGGTCTCAGCACTGCACACGCTAGTGAACAAGATCGAGAAAACCTTTAATGCAAAAGAAATCGCTCTTATAGCATTTCTTGATATTGAGGGCGCGTTCGATAACGCTTCTTATTCGTCTATAGGTTCGGCAATGTTGAGGAGAAACTTCGACCCATGCATTGCAACCTGGGTACATGCTATGCTAGCAAATCGACAGATCTCATCTGAGCTGAGTGATTCGCGCATTACTGTAATGGCTACAAGGGGATGCCCTCAAGGGGGAGTACTATCTCCCTTATTGTGGTCATTAGTGGTGGACGAACTGCTAGATAGCTTAGAAAGAAGGGGTTTTGAAGTTGTTGGATACGCAGATGACGTAGTCATTATTGTACGAGGCAAATTTGACAGCGTTACTTCATCAAGGATGCAAATTGCTCTCAATCACACACTCTCCTGGTGTCAAAAAGAGAAACTAGGAATAAACCCTTCAAGAACAACAATTGTACCGTTCACAAAAAGACGAAAGGTACAACTCCACCCTCTTTTCTTGAACCAAATACAATTAGTTTACTCAAATGAGGTCAAGTATCTTGGCATCACACTTGACGCAAAACTAAATTGGAACACCCATCTTCAAACAATCATAAATAAAGGTCTCAATACACTCTGGGTTTGCTCAAAGACCTGTGGTAAAACATGGGGTCTAAAACCCAGTATGATCATGTGGATCTATAAAACAATCGTTCGGCCTAGAATAACCTATGCTTCCCTTGTTTGGTGGCCTAAAACAAAGGAAGCTACGGCTAGAGCTAAGCTGAACAAAATTCAACGTACTGCCTGTATTGCCATAACCGGTGCAGTTCATAGTACCCCCTCGTTTGCCCTAGATGCTATACTCAATCTGCCCCGGCTGGATCAATTCATAAAGCTGGATGCTGAGAAAAGTGCTCTTCGGCTAAAACGATTAACAGTCTTACTGTCAGGGGACTTAACAGGTCACCTCAGTATATTAAAAGAATTTTCGATAAATCCTATTGATGAAAAATGTAGTGACTGGATGGAAAAAGTGGTAAACTATGACTCGCCATTCACGGTGGTCTTTCCTTCTCGTGAGGAATGGGAAGGAGGTGGACCCACCATTTCACCAGGATCTATTAAATTCTACACAGATGGTTCAAAAATGAATAATTTGACAGGGTCTGGAGTGTACGGACCGAAAACCAAAATCTCTGTTTCTCTTGGACAGTGGCCTACAGTATTTCAAGCAGAAGTCTATGCAATCAAGGAATGTGCGCAGCTGTGTCTGAAAAGAAATTACAGACATGCCACCATCTGTATTTTCTCTGATAGTCAAGCAGCGCTTCAATCTTTGAAGGCTTTCACTTGCAACTCAAAACTTGTGTGGGAATGCATTCTTGCACTGAAATCCCTAGCTGAACACAATCGAGTTAAACTATATTGGATCCCAGGACATACGGGTCTAGAGGGTAACGAAATTGCCGATCAGCTAGCAAGGAATGGATCAACCAATATGTTCATTGGTCCAGAGCCATTCCTTGGCATTTCAAACTCTGCACTAAACACGGAATTGAACAACTGGTTGTTCGGTCAAATTCAATCAAATTGGAATACAGTTTCCAATGCGAATCAGTCCAAAAGGTTCGTAACAATAAACACGACACAAACACAAAAACTTATAGGTCTCAACAAAAGGGATCTCAGAACATACATCGGTCTAATAACTGGTCACTGCCCAAGCAGATACCACTTATACAAGATCGGTGTCGTCCAAAACACAAATTGCCGTTTCTGTGACGAGACGGACGAAACCTCACAACACCTTCTCTGCTCTTGCAGTGCACACATCCATCGTAGGTTCAAAATATTTGGCAAGCACTACTTACAGCCAGCTGATATGTGGAACGCATCCCCCAGAGAGGTGGTTAGCTTTATTAGGCTGATCACGCCAGATTGGGGGAACTACAACACTGCAACTAGGACTTCTGCCCATCAATGGCAGATGGTTCAAAGTTCAGTCAAATGCGCAAAGTATTCCGGAGGCACATTTGCTACTGGAAAACATTGTGTACATTGAGTAATAGGGTATATCACAATAGTCCTAAAAATGGACGCAGTGATCCCACACCCGACAGAAGAAGAAGCCCAAAAATTGGTCTTATGATTGCCCCCGCAATTCGCGCATATGAACTAATCGGTATCTTCCTTCACTGGACAGACATCCTTAGCGTTTTAAGAACCTCAGCAAAACATGCATTTAGCATCCATGCGACAATTTTTTGTACCATGGCCCCACTTTTGGCACCGACGGCATTGAGTGGGGTTCTGGAAATTTCCTCCAGGTTTCTGGAAATGTTTCCATGTCACACGATCATCGAACATAAGTTTTGCTTTTTCTAAAGCTTTAATATTATTTAGTTCTTTTTTGTTGAAGTGAACTAAATAATATTCTTGAGAAAGCCATTTCCGAACAATGCCAGATTGGGTTCTCTTTTTCATAATGATTACTTGGACTGGGGAAAATCCAAGTAAATCATTTATTCCATTTTTGATCTCTACAGGTGACTTATAGTCACTTGAGAGACCTTTCAAGACGACTTTGAACAAACGTTCAGTTTTGTCGTCATAAGTAAAATTAATGTGCTTCTTCTCTTCAAGACGTTTGAGAAGAAGTTCGCGATCTTTAAGAGTTTCCGGGCAAAACGCGACAGTCACCTTTCTTTGCAATTTGGAAGGAAACCTTGATTCCCCTAATGGAGTTCAAGATCTCCTGCCTAAATCCCCCAAATTCGGAACAACTGACCACGATAGGCGGCACTCTTTGCTTCCTAACTTGAATCAAAGAGCATGGGCTAGCGACTGACTTCGATTTGGTGTTCGGAAAACTTGTCTAGAGCATCGAACTGATTGCTCATTTCGATGCAATTATCAACGTTATCCATTTCACCCTTGGAAGTCCACATTTCGGAGAATCGTCATTTCTTCCATTTTTTCCAAAACCCACTTTTTGAAAGGGGAGTCACCCCTTAAAAGATTTTTTTCCCAAATGGTGACCAAGAAAGATAACCACCAGGTCCTACAAAAAATCGTGATTAAATTAGAACTCATACGATTTTTTATTGGTTTTAGTTCTTTAAAAATAATCAGCAGAAATAATTTTTGTTTCTACTACACGAGACTACAATACACACTGGTTGGTAGATTCATTGAGTTATAGAAAAAAACTGTTTTCACATGATGCAAGAAAGTTATTATTTGTTAACGAGAAATTGATTCTTATCTTTGGCAAATTATAACACATTAAAGACAAACACCTGAAAAAACATTTAAGCTAACTTGTGTAGCTCCTCATCAAATAACATAATTTAAGGCGGGCGGTAAAGTGTGAAAGCTTTCATCTTAGGCCAGTAAAAATAATAAGCACATTGAAAATGAACTCTAATAAACATAACCAATTTCAGAAACACGGAAACCTCGACAGGTGCACAACAAAAGGACCGCTGTGATGGACTGGGACCCCCTTGGAGAGACAACGTCATTACATTTCACCATGCATCTGAAATTTCCCGAGGTCGTTTGCTCTAAGTCATAAATCCACAGTTCTCAGGCTGATGATTTTATCTTCTTTTACATGATTTACATTCCATTTGAAACAGAGTCTGCTTTACTGTTTTGTTGACTATGGTCTTTACCCAAATATTGATTAAAACCTTTCTTTGTCGATAGTACAATGTTTGCATTATGTTGTCTGGTAGTTATGATTATATAGTTCCAGTAAATATCCAGCATTTTCGCATTCGTATATCGTGTGGCAGGTACGATGATACTCTATGCCCAGGTAAGTTGAGGAAATTTCCATTACGAAAAGATCCTGGAACGACCGGGAATCGAACCCAGACGCCTTTGGCATGGCTTTGCTTTGTAGCGCGGACCACTCGGCTAAGGAAGACCCAGCTGCGAAAGATTTATGTTCTTTCAAATACATGTACATCAAACCGAAAAAAAGCAAAATGAAAAACTGTCCGCACCTCTCGAAGAATACAAACATCATAAGAAACATGTGCAAATTGGTTACCCTCCGGGGCGATTACTTGCTGCGGCAGTTAATTTTTTATTTCGGTATGTTTTTCGCCTATGCTAATGATTTTCATAAGCAATAAGTGACCCATCCATCGTTAGGGGCCTGATCCTTCAAGATGATGTCAAGATGGAGAAACAAAATGAAAATTGAACGCCCGATGTTGACGCGGTCTAATTTGAAATTTATTGTACTTGGAACGATTTTGTGGAAATTTTGAAATATAGGTTAAGTGAGAAGCTGCTGTGGATTTCAGCTTCCAGCTGACAGTAATAAATCATATTCAGGAGAAGTTTGGCAAGCTGCGCTTTCACGTCACCACTAAGGCGTACATGTACTGTTTGACTGGCATATGGGAAATTAAGTTATGGTCATATCTTCAAATTAGTTGTAAATTATTAGTATCGCATAACACAAAATTGTCGTTGGCCAGTTAGTCAAATCTCTCGTCATACATTCGAATTATGATTTGGGATTTTGTTTAGATTAAATCAATTTTTCCGAAATTCATTCATTTATTCTGTTAATCCGAAGCGAACACCATCTTTGTAGGGTTGCTAACCAGCATTCTTACAACATGCCCTGCCCAGCGTATTCTTCCAGCTTTGGCCTGGATACTGGGTTCGCCGTAGAGTTGGGCGAGCTCGTAGTTCAAGTTTATTTGTTAGTTTGTTCCAGGATGAAACTTTTTCTTTTGTAAGCCTTCCGGACCGTTTTCTCACTTCTTGGAACTTTTTGTCGTTTCTTGGATTGAAATTTTTTTTCAGAGTTTGATATTTTTTTATCACATTGCGCGTTTTTTTCGGATATTCAAAAATACCTTACATGGGGATTTTTTTTTCCGCGTTCGGTTTTAAATGTTCGTGTTTTACGCATATTGTTATTTTTTACAAACCGATGACCTTGGAGGGATCGGTTCGGCTTTTTTCTGGCTATTGAGCAAAACATATTACTACACAATTGACAAGCATTCTGAGAAATACTAATCATACAATAAATAAACTTTTGTTTACTCTTTTGATTGCTGGCATTCAAAAGATTAAATTGAAAACACTTAAACAACAAATGCTCACGGTTTATCGCCAGCTTTCCAGGCAAATCCTGGCCATATACAGTATTGGACAAAACATTTGCAACTTTTTCGATTTTCCATACAAAATGACCAACTTTGGTGACCTAGATCTCAGTTATTTATTAACCGATTCAAATGAAATTTGAATTTCAAATGAACATCAAATATAACTTGAATTTAAACATATATTTTTGAATAATTTTTACAATCACGAGCTTATAAGTAATAACGGTTTAACTAAAGTGTAATTTTCGACGAAAAATTCAAAACCTTTTATCTCAAAATCTGATAGCGCTACACAAAAACTATCTTTAGCAAACTTGTTCATCTCGTTAAAATGTACAACTTTGCTGAAGATACCATGGTACCATTCCTTCAATAAGTTTAGTTATGTCTTTTATAAAAAATCGTCAAAAAATTCACTTCGGTCAAACCGTTACTGCTTTTGAACCTGTGATTGGAAAAATCACTCAAAAATATATGTGAAAATTCAAGTTCTGTCTGATGTTCTGCCAAAATTTCATTAGAATCGGTCCATAAATAACTGAGATAAAGCTTACCAAAGTTGGTCATTTTGTATGGAAAATCGAAAAAGTTGCAAATGTTTTGTCCAATACTGTACCTCCCCCAACCTCCAACTCCATAGTACTTATGAGAGTGTCGCTGAGTCGGTAGCCTCTCATTAATTAAGGGCTACATCAACATATCCTTCCCCTATTACAAGTTACGGTAAAGATGGGCGTGGCTGGGAATAGCGATATTCATGCTTTTTGATAAGAACAAGGTACACTCCCCTGCCTTGTTCCTGAAAGCAGTCAAGATAAGATCATTAAACATTACGAATGTTGTTAGTATCTAATCTAAGAAGTATACCGTAACTACGCTAACATTTAATACGCCAATAGGAAGGTCTGTTCAGGGAATATTATTCTTATTGAAAATAAGATTAAAATCGGTTTGCATTGGAATCACGAGACAAAAAGAAAATGCAGTTTTTTCTAGTTTGAACGTTTCATAAATAGGAATAAACTATGAACAAATTAAAATCCTTTTGCTAATTTGTAAGTTGCAACCCTACTTTAAAAATAGATTCAATTACAATAACTTGTAACTGATCCACAATTTACGTATTATGTTGCATTTAATTATAGTTATAGTCGATTTTTTCAGAACTCGTCGTATTTATCCAACTCGGCAAGCCTCGTCCGATAAATGTACGACACGTGCTGAAAAAATAATCATTTTGCAACGAGTTTCATACAACAATTTTTGCCATTACGAAAAATACAGTTTCCGTTGGAGCACAATCAAAATCTAAAAGAAAATCCACATAGGCAGCCATGCGTAGAAGCCACTCCGTATTTTCAATCAGGTAGACTGTGATGCAATAGTGTCTATGACCACAAACGTGAATGTCACATTTTTTTTCGCTTCACTCAAACTAAAATCAACCTTGATTCTTAATTCGTGAACGGGCCAGGTAAAACCCCGCTTGCAATTTTCGTCGGTGTTGTAGGATCAGTTATCACAAATCGTATAGGAGCACGAATATCTGGTCAGTTTTGATCTCGCTCACCTACCGCTTCTACGTTCACTCGACGAGCCGATTCCGTATCCGTATGGCTCACCAACGGACACGGATCACCCAATGGATATAAAATCGTAAGCTTGTAGTCATTGTAAGTCATTGAGAACCACAAAGTAATGAATTGCGTATGAAGGGACACCGATAACTAATTGACAGCTCCCAATATAGTACTGAAAAGTGCTACTTTTCAGCACCGTTTTGTGTGCTGAAGAGTAGCACTTTTCAGCACTGTTTGTTTTGTTAAGAAAAGTAGGCCGTTTTGCTATTCAAACTATTAATGAAAAGAAGGCTAACTATTGCTTTCAGTTCAGAATAGCTGAATGAGTTTCTGTTGCGGAATACTTCCTTTTTAAGCCTATAGGTCTTTTTACGAGACGTTTCTAATCAGCTGATCTAGAAACACTTTTACAGTTCTTCTATTGAAATGACAGCCCTGTGAATGCACCGGTCCCTCCATCGAAGTAAACGAAACCACACACGGATCTGTCACATGAAAAGGCCTATATTTAAATGTTAGAAAGAATTAACAACAAGAAACAACACGAAAATATTCATTTTTGCAATTTCTTATCGTAATAGGCTGTTTTTCATTACGCCAATCTGTCCTGAAACGGCCTACTTTTCTACACTGAAGTATGCAGTGCGGGAATACTCATTGCGCAACTGAAACCAGTGCTTTAATTATTCATTACGCAACTATTTTGAGTTGCGTAATGATTCATAACACAACAATTTTTCAGAAATTGTAAATAATGGTGAATGTATTCCGATATAATTTCTGATACCCGAAATTGCAAAAAAAAGTTATACTTAATTCGTTGCAGAACTCAATTTTTCACCACTCTTCGTAATTATCCTACTCGGCAAGTCCTCGTACTGTAAAAGTCATCATTCTGCAACTTGTTCCGTAAACTACTATTGCAAAATTCATTATACATAATTTTACAGCAAAAACTGTCCCATACAAAGTGTATGAGAAAAATTTTCCCCAACAGAATATTTTTAACTTTCAACTACAAAATCTTAGCCTAAATATTGAACTATTACGTCAAATATCCAAGATAACATGTCAGTTCAATAATGATCGCCGAGATTTCGACACCATGTATAAAAAGGCTCGTAAAAAGCTGTGTTGTGTTATCTACCATGACGTCGAACCCATCACAAGGTGATGATGAATTAAAACAAGAGAACAAAACAGTCGTTTTAATTGAAAACTCGATTGGTTGGTCGAAACCAACGAGTTACTCATCAACCAAATATTCAGTCACGGCCGTTTATTTTGTTCTCTCAATGTGTACTTTTGAAATTCTTGGCAGCCATAGCTAGTTTGGTATTTAAAAGCGTATTTAAAGCAAGACGTCCAGACATTTCAACGGGGTTAGTATACATTTTCAAAACGTCGTGAAGCACCTGCCAAGGCTTCGCGGAGCACGATATGAAAACCGCTGTTCTAGGGATAATCGATTAAGATTTCACTAGTCATACAGCCATTCCATGAAAAACCGATCTAGTAGGTCAACTGAAGGCTAAAGATTTTAACTTTTCAAGATAAATAAGAAAAAATTCACAAAAATTGTTTTTTTTTTTAATAAAAATATATCAAAACTTTCCGTTTTTTCGTGTTTTGAAGGTTTTGGGACAAATTCGCCCCTTTGTCCCGAGGCCTTCAAAAACACGAAAAAAAGGGAAATTTTTGTTTTTTTTTCATGTGATTTTTTTTGTGAATTGTTTTTATTTTTCTTGAAGAATACAAATTTTTAGCTTTTATTTGTCCAAGAAATTGAAAATCGGTCAAGCGGTTCAAAGTAATAATTTAAAACAAAATCGAAATTTTTCTGGTTACCCTATTTTGAGGAATGGTCACCCTAATCAAAAAATCCAAAAACACGTGTTTCCTTAATTTCGGATAAGGAACAAAATAGCAAATTTTTCAGGGAATCTCGTGACCCACTAGATTGGTTTTTTCAATGAAATGGCTGCATATATGTATGGCAGAAACCAGTGAATAAATTGTCACCAACACCCAACAACAAAGACATTATCATTCTTCTATTCTTGTTGCAACAATTTTATTCCGCAACATGAGTTTATCATCACTTGAACAGAATTATGACAAAGATTTTCAAGAACTTTCTCTGTGTTGGTAAACATTGGCACATTATTAACAGCATGCATAAAACAAATTTGGTAATTGTGTTTAAAAATAACTGATTAATCTCGAGTCGAAAAGGTTTGCAACAATGTTGTGCTCTGTGATTGTCATGATAATTTTGCTTCTGATTGTATTCCTATCCGTAACAGTATGGAATAAACGGTTGTGAGCGACTTGCTTTTGTTGTGTTTGTTTTTCGTCTCCTTTGAAGACAATTTGATTCACTGCAGAAACTGATTTAAGTTGGTTTTCTCTTTTGTTGTGATATGTTTGTGCTTTTGTAATTTTAATCGTATAACTTTTAAAATTTCTCACTTGTTTACACCGTAATGTATTTTTTGTTACGGTTATAAGTGACTATGCAACCGAATATCGCCAGATATCGAACGACGTTAGCAAAAAATGTTATTTAAGGCTCAAGAATCCATCATTCAATCATCAAGCAATCATCAAAATTAAAAACCAGTTATTTTTGTGTCAAATTTTTAAGGAAACCTTATGAATATCTGTATTGCAATACAGATGGCCAGTGCATGCAATGATAGATTTTCTTTGAACATTTGCTAAATTTTAAGCGAAAAAAACTGGTTT
>NW_018736422.1:0-26724 GCF_002204515.2 Aedes aegypti
TCTCTCTTGGCTTACAGTAGTGATATTCTCTATTACTTGTCAAATCGGGGACGTAATAACTTCCATACAGTTTTGAGGAGAAGAATAATTCAGTAAGAAACTCGAGCGAACCGGTTTCTTCTAATTCAAAAAACTGTTAAAAATGAATCATCCCTTTGTTTCCAAACATTTTCGCGCCTGTACATGCCCTTAAATTTGCATACTAATAGCTCGCATTCAAAAAATAGGAGTTCCTGTTATTTCCACAAAAAAATTATTACAAACTGATAAACGTACACCGATTTTATTCCATGTTACTTTTCGACGGTTTTGTACAGTAAAAATCGCTCAATTAGTGTTCTGTTTGAATTCGTGGTAATCTCACTTCTGTCCTCCAATACAGCGACGCGGAAGTATGTAGTAGCGAAGTTGAAATCTTTAACATTTCGTTACGTTTTTGTATTTCCTGGAAAGTAACGTTCTAAAAGGAAAAATCTGGTTATTACGAGGCAAAATGTGTAGAATTTCGGTTTCGCTAATATCTATCTTATAATCTTGGATTTAATATGTAATTTGTTATTATGTAATTGAAAAACCTGTTTTGACTTGAGTTCCTGTTTGAATAAGTTTTCGACGGAGTTGTGTTTCCTTTCCTACCTTGTGGAAATCTACCCTGTTCCGGTTTTACCGTTACCTTTCGGGTACCATAACTCTCTGTGTCTGCGTTTTGGTTGTGTCCACCGTCAATTTGCCCAAGCAACCCTTCTACTTTCAAATGGATTAATATTTGGAATTATTTGTCAATATTTGTTTCATCATGACAATCCATATGTTGGAATCATCATGTTATTTCAATACACGATCAACGTAGGCTCACCTCCTTATGGGTGAAATTCATATGATGAAAATCCATATGCGACCACACTGCGGTTCAGATTGTTATCAGAATGTTTGAAAATCCGTTCAATATTCATGTTCGGTTTCCCTCATTGCGACCAAAATTCTATAACACGTAAACACACACCCTCAGACAGTTAAACTTCTTCAGTGTAGCTTAAGACTCACAAAAACGTCAATGCATCTGTTTAACGCTGGCAGCTCAACGACGTGCTGTTCATTTGACTGCTTGATCCTGCTTACCATTGTGTTTGGTCTGTTGACCTGCAGAACTATTAACTGTGGTAAATTTGGGGTCACAGGTCCCTCCTGTACTGGCATTTTTTCTGATAGTCGTATTTCAGACCATAAATAGCCCAGTGCTTCATTCATTCATGTGAAATTACGATGTATGTCGAATCTAAGGAGTAAACAACAAAAACCGTTAACTATAGAACCTTTGGGTCCAATGAGGCTGGCGTTCTACTCCCATATAAACTGGCGCGGAAATCCCCATTTAACCGGTGTATAAGAGAGTAATATTGCAAACACCTTAATACCACACTTAGAGGAGAACTTTGACTAACATCTCTGGACTCTCCGGGTTCCTATTTATATGGATCTGGTAAAATAATCTATTCTAAATATTAAAATATATGAAAGTAAAAATAATATAATAATATAATTAAATATATAATTAAAATATTAAATAAAAATAAAATAAAAGTTAATAATATAAAAAAAAAATATGTAAATGAAGAAAATAAATAAAATGAAAATAAGAAACACAAACAGAACACAGATGTTTCACAAAAAACCACAAAACCAAGGTACCGGGTAGAACAAACCGTATTTTGATAATCGGCCTAACATTGGTTAAGGACGTCATTGGTAAGTACATGGCGATCCGCAAAATCAATACCCTCACCAAAATAACTTAATTTTAACCCTCTAAATATTCCCCATCTCCCTCATTAGTGCAATTTATGATTGTAGTTTTATCTTGATTGTTAAGTAGATTTTGAAGTGAGTTGCGTTACCTATTACAATCGTATGTCTACTATTAACATCTTATGAGCATATGTTATTTATTTTGACATAACTTTTAAATTTGAGGCGTTTTGATTCTATATATATTTATTTTGAAATACCTATAGAAAACTTTCCATTTCTTGAAGCCTTTCTATCTGTTGATTTATTGCAATACATAAAAAATTTTAATTTTCCTTGGTGCTTTTCTTTAAGGTTAAAAACATTTTTTTTTTTTCTTAACACTGTGAAAGTACTATATTGTAATACTAACAAGTTTGAAAAGTATAATTAAAATACCATCGACGATGACGTAGTCAGGCATCTCTTCTGTTGAATTATGGTTATGATCGTTCAGGTAAATAATATTACAATATTGTAGATTTTTATATTTACATCGCACTTAAATGAACCGCCCAAGGCATTTAATTAATTACAAGATGATGCACGCATACAATTTTTCAAAAATAGTTTTTTCTTCTAAAAATATGACCCAAAAAATTTCAAAAGCGTATAAAACATGCAACTTTCATAGATGGCTGTTATCGAAAGTAGCAAAGTGTAGTATATAAGTAGGACCAAAAATAAAATCCATATTTGATTTCCGTAACTAATCGAAAAAAAAGAATACACATTTTTGCGATTAAAATTGAATATCATAAAGTATAGACGCCCAACTGATACTAATTCAAACGCAGTTGTATAGGTAATGGTAACAGATTCCGTCATTGCCTTCGAATTGCAAAAAGGCAGAGTGGTTTTCGTTAAATCAAGGAAAATACTACAATATAAATGTGTTACGTCCGATGTATCATATTTCTTACGCAACAGAAACCACAGTGAACACATTGTTCTTTCAACGTAATAACTTTAGTCTTGGGGTGAGACAGAAGATACTACTTTGCTTTTGAACGTTTCGGATCATAAAGGAACTCGGTGATGTCGGGAATTAGCGTTAAATTGATTGAGGTGTTAAATAATTCTACCACTAATTAATCTCAATATAACGATATTCGCAAAAGAAGAATATACCTTTATATTCTAATGATTCAGTCTATACAGAGAACTGAAGTTCTTCAGCTCGAAGTCGGAACTAGCATTGGAAATGATTTTTTATTCTAACAAATATAATTAAAATTCTGATTAGAGTTATCTTTTTTGAATGCTTACAAAATCAATCTGCTCGACATCAGTAATTTGATAAATTATATGGATTCGTCCCTAACCATTGATAGCCTAGCAAAGTATAACCGAATTAACAATCTGCAAATTCTCCTTATGAACACATTTTACAAATATGAATAATTTTGTAAATCAAAGTCACTATTCCCATATATACTTAAAAAAGCTTTAATAAACACCGTCTGAACGGATTGAACATCACTTTACGGATGAATGCAATTCTTTCATTCTCCCTTTCTTCGCTCACATTTGGCGCGCTCGCCGCCTGCCCTACCGGCGCATGCGTCGCAGCCTCATTCTCCACATTCTAACAAATTCAGTGTTGCCGCTTTGCATACGAGGCACAACCATTGCATACTCCAACACTCCTCCTCAATGTTGTCCTCGTACTCGTCCGCATCCTCACTGCCTTCCATGCCGGGTTGATCTCCTCCTGCTTCAAGCAACGTAATCAACCAACCGGTTGGATCGTACTCCACGATTACTCCTCCTGGATCGCCGAACTTCCCTCCAGTTATCAGCATCCGAATCTGGGCTTCCACTGTTGGACTCCGCCACTTGCAGCGGCTCCACTTCCTCGCTTGAAGTGTCCGCATCGAAGTATTCTTCTTCTTCTTCTGCTCTATTCGAGTTCATCTTCGTCGTCTTCTTCTCGCCAATTATCGGCCGCTGGCCCTCCACTTTCTTCTTTACTATCGCCAACTTCAGCCGATACAATGACCCCGACTTTTCACCGATCACCACTTTCTTTCCGGATGCATCGCAAATGTCACAACCATCCTTCTTAAATTTCACCGAGAACTCTTTCGCCGTCAATTTGTCCACTGACACAAGTCCACTCGCCAACGACGGAACATACAAGACGTTGGTAAGCTTCACCTCAACTCTACTTCCGTTTCCGTTTACACCATATACAACTCCTTCGCCACAACCAGCGGCGGTAGCCACTTTACCATTCGCTAACATTACGCTTGGGCCTTTTTCTTCCTTCAGTGACTTGAAAAAGTTCCTGTCGCCCGTCATGTGCCTACTCGCTCCACTGTCAATGTACCAGCACTTTCGCTGATCCATTCCAGCCATAAAACACACACTTCTGGCACCACAATTTTCGTTCTTCACTTGTTTCGCATTTTGATTCACACGCACTCTGTCGTTCGGCGTCTTCTGCTCTTCGCACTCTCTTTCTAGCTCCTGCTTCGCTAGCAAAAACGAACGACAGTTGCGACGCAAATGACCGGGCTTGTCGCAAAAGTAGCATCTTCTCACTGGTGCTCTATTGCCGAGTCCACCCACGCTTTGCACTTCGTTTTGCATTATCACACTTTTCATCGCTTTCGATTCACATGTTTCGCCGGAACGCTCTCTCCGACGTTCAAACTCATCGATCAGCTTCGATTTCACAAGCTGCATCGTGATGTCCGCATCGGCACGACTCTCCAATGCCGTGACCAAACCACCGTACGAATCAGGCAAGCTACGCAGGATCATCGCAATCCGCAGCGACTCTTCCAGCTGTTGGCCTGCATTCGTCAAACGGTCGAACAAATCGTCCAACACCACCAGATGGCTCTCAAGGTCACCTTCTTCCGCGAGATTTAACGAACACAGTTTCTTCAACAACGACACACGCGAGGTCACCGTGTTCTTCTCGTGATAAGCTTTCAAACCATCCCAGAAAGCTTTCGCACTGTCCGCTTCTTTCACCAAACCGAACTGATTGTCGTCTATGCACAGTCCGATAGTGGCACGAGCTTTCCTATCGTCTTTCGTCCACTGATCGGTCACTACAGCCGGCCCTCGCATCACCGACCACATACCATAGTTCCTCTCTCGTCAGGAGCATCTCCATCCTGAATTTCCATATTTGCCAGTTTTGGTTATTTAACCTGGCCAACGCAAACTTGTTCACATCCGCCATTTTGTTCTCGCAAAATCACCACCGCGGAGAAACAACGCACACACACTCACACACGGCGTGATCACTTTCGCTCTCTCGGAACCTTTTTCCAACGCAATCCGGATCCTTCCCTTCAGCACTGCTGGGCAATAACCTGTTGGGGCAGAGGTGGACACACCACAACGCAGAACAGGGTCACCGAAGCGGAACGCGGAACCAGGATTTCGGTAGGAAAGAAAACAACTACAACT
The DNA here is from genome assembly GCF_002204515.2 of Aedes aegypti. Lineage (NCBI taxonomy): Eukaryota > Metazoa > Arthropoda > Insecta > Diptera > Culicidae > Aedes > Aedes aegypti. The sequence goes on from NW_018736422.1 coordinate 5,215, forward strand.
TGACTACTGTACGCAACGAGAAAGCTTTAATAAACACGTCTGAACGGATTGAACATCACTTTACGGATGAATGCAATTCTTTCATTCTCCCTTTCTTCGCTCACATTTGGCGCGCTCGCCGCCTGCCCTACCGGCGCATGCGTCGCAGCCTCATTCTCCACATTCTACAAATTCAGTGTTGCCGCTTTGCATACGAGGCACAACCATTGCATACTCCAACACGTACATGTTCTCGTGACTATGATTTTGATCGACATTTGTTCTAAGTGTTACGTCTGTTTGTCTGTGATATACTGTTGAATTCCCAAATAACCGGTGTAATCGTTATAAGAATTTTTGGTGAATTCTTTATAAGAATTTCTGATAAAATTGCTTAAGGAATTTCTGAAAACCCTCAAGACTCCCTGGAGTTATATGCGAGAAATTTCTTGAAAAAATCCGAGAGGAATCCAAGACATCTCGAGTAATTCCGGTGATCTTAATAAGAAATTTTTTGTAACCTTCAAGAATCCTTGGAGATAATCTGGGAGTAATTACCTAAAGGATTAATCCCTTGAGGAATTTCTGGAGGCGTCCTTTCATAAATTCCGGGAGAAATCTCTTTAGGAATTCCGGGAGGGCTCCTTGAAGAGTTCCTGGATGAATCTCTACAAGAATTTCCAAAGAGAAACCCCTGGAAGAAAATTCGGGTGGAATCCCTTAACAAATTCCGGAAGGAATCCGTAATAAATAGCCTGATGGAACCCATAATAACCCCAGAGGAATTCCTGAAGAAACCTTTTAGAAGAATCCCTGACAGAACTTCAGATGGAATCCCAGGAGGATTTTATAATAAAATCTTAGAAGTTTCTCTACTGGAGTCCATGGAAGATGATCAATGCAATCTATTGAGGAACTTCTGATGAAATCCCTAGAGAAACTTCTGATGGAACCCTTGGAAGAACTTGTGATGTAGTCACTGGAGGAATTCCTTATGGATACATTAGAGAAACTTTTGATAGAATTCCTGTAGAAATTACAGTAGAATCTCTGAAGGAACTCCTAATCTAAATCCTTGAGGAACTCCTGATAACATCGCTGGAAGAGCTCTTGATGGAATCGCTGGAGGAACTCCTGATGTGATCCCTAGAAGTTCTCCTGATGTAATCTCTAGAGGAACTCTAATAGAATCTCTGAAGGAAATCCTGCTGGGATCCCTATAGGAACTCCTGATGAAATCCTGATGGAATTCCTTGATGTGCCCTGGTATAATAAGGTGGAAACTCTGAAGAAACTGAGGAAATCCTTATGATATCACTAGAAGAAATCCTTATGGTATTCCTTGAGGAACTCCTGATATAATCTCTGGAGGAACTCCTGACAAAATCCTCAGAGGAATTCCACGTGGAATCTCTAAAAGAATTCTTGATGGAATTCCTTGGAGGAACGCCTGATGAAATCCCCAGAAGAACTCTGATGAAAGCCCTAAATGTACTCCTGATTGAATCCCTATAAGTCCTGATGGAATCCGTGGAGGAACTCCTGATGGAATGCTTGGAGGAATTTCTAAAGATATTCTTGAAGGAACTTCTGATGAAATCATTGGAGGGACTCCTGATGAAATCCCTAGATGAACTTCTTATTGTAATTCCTTTAAAAACTCCTGATGAAATCTCTGAAGGAATTCCTGATAAGTCTCCTGATGGCACTCCTGATAGAACCCCTAGAGGAAATCCTTATGGTAAAATAGAAAAAATATTGATGGAATACCTCGAGGAACTCCTGATAGAATCTCATGAGGAATTGCAGGTGAAATCTCAGAAGGAACTCTTGATGGAATCCCTGGATGAACTCTTGATGAAATCCCCAGAAGAACTCCGACGAGAGCCAGTTCGCGAGAAACCGCAACCCCCTTTCCAAGGGAAGTTGTATTGATGTTCTTTGATCAGGCTAAAATTTTCACGGATTGTTTTTCTATATAAAAGAAGATGTTTTGCAAAATTTTTGATTTTTATATTAGGGGTCATGCACAAATTACGTCACGGTTCCAAGGGGGGGGTCGTGCCAAGCGTGACAACCCTTACAAAATTTTCGGAGGACTAATACAAAAAGTGGCATGGCATGGTATATGAATTTTAAAAAGCACTTCAAATCGAAAAAAATGAGTTTTTCATAAAAATTTAGTGATTTTCAAATCGATATTTTCTTGCCAACCGAACTAGGTCAAAAATCTAAATATGACGTTTTGTAGGGCAACTCATGGGCTTTCAATTGAGGTGTAATCCAGACATGCCGTTTCAAAAATTTCGAAAAAAAAATTTTTTTTCGGGATAATGTTTGAACTTGAGCCATCTTGCGAGTACCAAAACCCCCTTGCATATAGAGGTTGTATTGATGTTCTTCGATCGAACTGAAATTTACAGGAGTAGTTTTTCTATATAAAAGAAAATATTTCGCAAAATTTTAGATTTTTTATATTAGGGGGAAGCGGTACATAATAATAACAAATAATTTAATATGAGAAAAAATACAAATCAAGTAAACTGCTATAGCTATAGTAAAATTGCACGGATTTGTATGAAATTTGGCATGTTTACTTTACGTTATATAAACTTCAAAATTAACATGGTATTTGTATTTAAAAATGTTTTAATCGAGAAAAAACAGTTTTTTTTGTAAAATTGTTTCTGTCATAAAACGATTTATTTTTTGTCAACCGAACTAGGTCAAAAAACTAAATATGAAAAAAAAACGAATTATTATAAGATTGTCCACTATCTTAAATTGTGCTTATTGTAACATGATTACCTGTTTAAAGTTCAAACACTACAACGAAAAATGCAGCAAATCATAGCTATAAATCTGGACACTTTTAATCAAAATCCAAACAACTTTTTTTCAACATGACTACTTTGTAAAATAGAACCATGCAAAGCTTTTCAAAATCAACTAATATATCACGCCTTTAATAACTAGTAAAATGCATGTGTTCTGTATTCGTTTAAAAATACAAAATAAGCAAGGTATGTGATTTAGTTGTTTGGACAGACATGTTTGTGGTTAAAACTGCAATCATCACTGATTGGTTCAATGAATCCTCATTAGGGTGCGGCTTATTTTTTCAAAAAGTTCCCAAAACCAAAAATTCGTGTGCTCTACTGAATTCAAATCACATTAAAAGAGAAACCTCAAAATCTGAGCCAAAAATATTAACATTTAGAGGTGGCGCAAGCGCCTTGAAGGTAAATTTTCAAGTTATAAAAAATGACCTTCAGTGAAGCAAACATAACTTTGTTATTTTCCAACTAATTTCAAATCTTTTAGCATCATTATCTACAAAATTAAATTTATGAAAACTCTGTAGAACATCAAATTTGTCTAAAAATCAAAAACTAGTCATAGTTTAAATACTTTTATACAAATTTTTACTCATTTTACTGAAAATTTCAACTTAGTTGGGCCATAACTTCTTGAATACTCAATCGATTCCGAATCTTTTTACATGTTTTTGAAGCAAATTTAGTTGTTTTCAAACTGTTCATACAACACATTTCTCCAAAAAATGGTTTTGCTTAAGTTTTTTACCAAAAACTATCCAAAAGCATGAATTTTTAATGAAAAAAATCAAATTTCTTTTGATTATTTAAGCTTTTTCGCCAGAAATTGCATTTTTTCTATAAAACTTAAATTTAGAAAGCATCTATCCTTTATTACGAGTTGAATAGCGCATATATTTTCAACATATGCAAACATAGTTTGGTTTCAAAATTATTTAAAAATTGTTGCAAACTCCTTCTCAAAGGTTAACAAATGAGAAAAACCAGTTTCAGCTTTAGAGATAATATTTAACTGGCAACAATTTGAAAAATCTGGCATTTTTCGTTAAAAAATCATGTTTTTTGTGCAGTTTTCGCTGAATACTTGGTTAAGACATATTTTTAGTGAAATGCGTTGTGTGAACAGTTTAAAACAACTAAAATAGCTCCAAAAGCATGTAAAAAGATTTGAAATCGGTTGAGTAATCATGAAGTTATGGTCGAACAAAGTTGGTTTTTTTAGTAAAATGAGGAAAGTTTGAATAAATTACTTTTAACTAAAACTTTTTTTGACTTTAGACAAATTTGATGTTCTACAAAGTTTTTGTAAATTTAATTTTGAAAGTATTGATGCTAAAAGTTTTTAAAATCGCTTGAAAAACAACAAAGTTATGATTACTACACTGAAGGTCACTTTTTATAACTTGAAAATTCACCTTCAAGACGCCTGCGCCACCCCTAAATGTTAATATTTTTGGCTCAGATTTGAGGATTCTCTTCCATGTGATTTGAATTCAGTAGAGCATACGAATTTTTGGTTTTGAAAACTTTTGAAAAATAAGCCGCACCCTAATCCTCATTGAACGACGCACAGTATTGTTTTTATTACATATTGCTCATGTGTTGATAATGTTCAAAGTATTATTCCAGTTGTATTTGAAAATTGTGTATTTACGGCATCTAAACATACGATCCCAAACAATGTCTTGATTAAAAAAAAAACATATGGCTCCAATTCCGGACAGCATCTTTTCACTGTTTTGAACTGCATTTACATCATATTTTGGCAATGTGATGTCACTAAACTTTTAAACTATAACTTTGTATATTATGATGTTACAATCACTACATAAAATGCATATTTTTCATTCAATATAGTTGTATAAACGTTGTGGGTGTATTCGTTGGCACTATAACTAATACAAGTTCATTTTTGTTAATTATTTATCAACGGTAACTGATTTATAAATGCGTGTAAAATGAGTAATCATGTTTGTAACAACTAAATAATTAAAATAAACATATTAACCTTTAATTTTGCAATTTTCTGGTAAATATTATCAGAATGTCCAGATGTTGATACCGCCCGGATTTTGATTCTCTACGTAACACAAATGAGCTCTTGAGTTGCCCTACAAAACTTCATATTTAGTTTTTTGACCTAGTTTGGTTGACAAAAAAAAGCCTCTTGAAAAAAAAACTAATTTTATTTAAAAAAAAACAACTACCGAAAAGCTAAACATTACATATAATTTGCAATTGGGATTAGATGGACAAATTGATGTGAAGATTTGCGAAAAAGTTACACGTCTTCTCAGTGAGAATCGAACTCACGACTCCCCGATCTCTAGTTGGGGCGCGTTAACCACTACGCCATGAGAGGACTCATGAACGCAGAAGTTAACCTGAATTCGATTTCAGCTCAATAATCACGTGGTCCTCTTTCGCAAAGTGCACCTCTTTCGGATTGTAGTGTGCTATTCCTATATCTAAAAACAATGCGCTCTCGGGCTAGGCATTGGATATATATAGAAAGCGTTGTGTTTGGATGGGCATCTAATTCTTCCGAAAGAGGTGCACTTTGCGAAAGAGGACCACGTGATTATTGAGCTGAATCGAATTCAGGTTAACTTCTGCGTTCATGAGTCCTCTCATGGCGTAGTGGTTAACGCGCCCCAACTAGAGATCGGGGAGTCGTGAGTTCGATTCTCTCTGAGAAGACGTGTAACTTTTTCGCAAATCTTCACATCAATTTGTCCATCTAATCCAATTGCAAATTATATGTAATGTTTAGCTTTTCGGTAGTTGTTAAACTTCCACTCGGCTGGTTGGCCGTAAACCACGATTCATAATTAAAACAAGTAAAAAAAAAACAGTTTTTTTTTCGATTTGAAACATTTTTTTCAATCCAAATATTATGTTTATCTTGAAGTTCATGTAACGTAAAGTGAACATGTCAAATTTCATACAAATTCGTGCATTTATACTATAGATATAGCAATTTAATTCATTTGTATTTTTTTCTCATATTAAATCATCAGTGATTATTTTGTAACACTTCCCCTTAATATAAAAATCTGAAGTTTTGGGAAATATCTTCTTTTATATAGGAAAAACAGCTCCTGCAAATTTCAGCTCGATCGGAGAACATCAATACAACCTCTTATGCAAGAGGGTTTCGGTACTCGCAAAATGGCTCAAATTTAAACACCACCTCGAAAAAAAAAAATTTCGAAAATTTTTGAAATGGCATATCTGGATTATACCTCAATTGAAAGCCCATGAGTTTGCCCTACAAAACGTCATATTTAGATTTTTGACCTAGTTCGGTTGACAAGAAAAAATTCAATTTGAAAATCACTATTTTTTTAATGAAAAACTTGTTTTTCTCGATTCGAAGTACTTTTTAAAATTCATATACCATTCCAAACTTGAAGTTTATATAACGTAGAGTAATCATGCCAAATTTCAACATAATACGGTGCACTTTTACTATAGTTAAATCAGTTTTAGTGATTTTGCATGTTTAGTGACATGAAATCATTGGGGGTCATTTTGTCCCACTTCCCCCTAATATATAAATCTAAAATTTTGCAAAACAACTTCTTTATATAGAAGAACAATCCCTGAAAATTTCAGCCTGATCGAAGGACATCGATACAAAAAGGGGTTGCGGCTCTCGCGAGCTGGCTTTTAAGATACTGCTTATAGCATCCCTATACGGACTTCCTGATGGAGTCCCTGGAGGAACTTCTGATGGAATCCTTGGAGTAATTTCTAGAGATATTCATGAAGAAACTCCTGATGGAATTATGAGGGAACTCCTGATGAAAACCCTGGAAGAACTCCTGATGGAATCTCTGGAGGAATTTCAGATGGAAATCCTGAAGAAATTCCTGATGAAATCCCCAGAAGAACTCATGACGGAATCCTTAGAAATAAAATTCCGATGGAATCCCTAGAGGGACTTCCGATTGAATCCTTAGAAGAACTTCCGATTGAATTTATAGAGCAATTCCGATGGATTCCTTTGAGGAACTCCCGATGGAATCCCTAGAGAAACTTCCGATGGAATCCCTAGAGCTACTCCTGATGAAAACCCTGAACGAATCCTTTGTGGAATCATGATTGAATCTTTAGAAGTACTTTAGAGGTACACCAGATGCAATTCCTGGACGAACTCGTGTTTAATTCCCTAGAGTAGCTCATGATCCCTAGAGGAACAACTGCTGGAATCCTTGCAGGAACATCCGAAAAGTTAGTTTCCATCGTAATTTTGTATATGTTATTAACATTGGTACTAATCGGTTGATGGATATTTTGGCGTTGAAATTCTCTGCAATAAGGAACAATTTACCGGATCACATCTCTTGAAAATGTAGGTCCAGTATGATCCATGCGAAACCGGTTAATGGAGTCCCGGAAAGTGGCCAATCTAAGCAATTCAAAAAAAAAATTCTCGGATCTTTGCCCCAAAACCAAATGAATGGCGTCCAACTCTTTATGATTTTTATTATCATTGGATGTCTGTTGCCAAAAGGATGAATGGATGGTTAATCAGGTCCATTTGGAGCACCGGAATGGCCACCGGGAAACCCGTATTTTTGGACCACTAAGTTTCAGTACCAAAACTAAGCGTGTGATAGCTCAATCTTCATGATTTTGAACACCTGTGACTCTTCTAGTTCAGTTATAGATGGTCATTCATCTACAATTGAACTAGAAGAGTCACAGGTGAATGGAAACTTTCACATTTGTGCCAGACTAATTGAAATGGGCTTTTTAGGAGTTTCTTTCACATAAAAAAGTTTATTTTTATTTTTATTAAAAATGCATTTCTAAGCAACTTACACGTTATATGAGTCATAAGTAATTACCTAGGGTTTCTGTAATGAAGTAAATAACATTTCTATTCGAGTTACGGGTGTTAAAACTATTCACATATAAAAAATCAAAAGTTATTTTAAAGCGCCAGTCTTTCTTTTGTATCGCTTTCTCGTGTTTCGCCGAAGCAACGACTCTTCAATATGAAAAACATTAAAATTATATCACAAGAAGGTATTGAATATTCATCAAAATAAGTTTCGCTTTCGCTAGATTTTTGTTCATCAATAAAAACCATTCTATCTAATTAAAATACGCTAGATAAATTATCTATTTACTGGTTTAGTACATGAATCATAACTTAGTTTCGTGTCGAACCATGCCATTTTTCGTGTTATACATCCGCAACCGCATTGGTCTGCTATTGTAAGATACAGGTCCACTATTGGGTCCACCTCCCACGGCGCTATCGACCCCATTGATCAGATCAAGCTATGGACCTGTTTGACACTATTGGGCATCAGGTTTGCTGTCGTACCCGTTGACCATGTGCATGCTCTGGGGGTGTGGCATTCAACACTTGCCTAGAACTGACCAACACCGATGGGCCACCGCCTGCATTTGCCAGCATTGTTGCACTGGGGGAAATGTTCTGTCCGTAATGAACGGCGGCAGAGTTCTTGTTCAGGTTGTTCAACCGTTGCGTTCCTGCGCCGATGTTCGAGCTCGGGGTGGCGTTCTTCAGCCGCTGCTGCGAATTGTTGGAGATGTTCGAATGGTGTTCGGACCTCGTTGTCGTCACCACTGTCGACGTCCCCATCGCTGCTATTGGTACTGGCGATGAAGTGTTCGTTTTTGATCGTCTTACGACCTTTGTTCCGGCGGTAGTACTTGAACTCCCGTGGCAACGTGTAGGACCGGGGAAGCGATACCTGCGAATTAGCGAAATAGAGGAGTGGTTGATAGGGATCTTCTTCGGGAGTCTGAGCCTTTGGGCTAAATAGTTTACCTGACTATCGATATCTGATGGTATCCGATGGCCATTATGACCGTCATCCACATTGTCCAGGTTTTCATCTCCGCTGCTCACGACCGAATGGTTTCTCTCTGTCTCTTGGATTCTATCATGTCGAAAAACAAGAAAAATAAAATATGCTTAGATATTTATTTACGAATTCATCAAATAGTAACTGATTGAAGGAGCCTTTCATAGCCTCGATTCCTGGTACGATTCAAGACCTTTTCGTTTGCCCCGTAACACAGGTAGATCACCTTTACGTGATGTGGGTAAGATCTACCAGAGCAGCAGGGACAAAATTCGAGGGGCTTAACGAACCCCTCCCCCATTGTACAAAATCTGCGAGTTGACGTGTTGCCCAGGATGTGGTAGAGTTCACAAGGGGCTCTGATGAATCTTCTGGCCGCTCCAGTGCAACCTGTGAGGTGATTGATGACCTGGGACGAATCAAGGCCATGAATCGCAATAGGGAGTACCTCCCGAAAATGCAGGTAGCTGCTGAGCAACTCGATGTTATCATCGAGTTTGTTAAAAGCGAAAGCAATATAAGCAAGGATTTGAAAACAAATCTGTTGAAATTCTAGCTGCAAAGCAGGGCTATGAGAAAGCCAAGGCACAACTTGGCAAGGTAGAAGTCAAAAAAGACACTAAATCAAGCGAGACTGAAGTGTTCATAGGCAACGCAAATATATCAAATGAAATTACTCGATACGCGATGCGAAAGAGGAGACCTTCCGAGGATGAATACGTGACGAAAACACGCAGAGATTCTTTATAGAAATAATTAAACATTCCTGAAGAAGTATATTGAGGGGTTGTTTAAAAATATTATATATTTAACCATTCCGCATAAATTTCTCTAGATATCAATCACAAAATATATGAAATCAAAACAAAATTATTAAAAGAATAACACAAAAAAAGATCACTTCGATGAATTCTTTTGCATTCCACATTTCTCTAGTATTTCTGAAAAATATTTCTTACCTGAGGTATTTCTTCAAGGATTAGACGATTTTTTTCAGAATTCTTTCAAGATATACTCCAGGGATTACTCCAGTAATGCTTCAAGAATTGCACTAAGGATTCTTGATAACTCTCATGAGTTGAGATGTGATAAATCCTTCCAATAATTTTCTATAATTTGAATTTCTTGATTTCTCTACTAAATTTTTGAAATATTTTTTCGAGGAATTATTCAAAAAAAACTTTGAGTAATCACTGAGGAAATTTTTGAAGTAATCTTAAAAAATGTTAGATTAAATCAAAATTGGGAAGCATCTCTTAAAAAACAGTTTGAAGCTTTTCTTGAAGTGTAATCAATTAGAATAATCTTGTAGTATACCTGGAGTTGTCATTGGATTATTTCTAGCTATTTTTTCGAATGAACTACTGAAGAAATTTTTAAACATTTTCGTAAAAATTGAGATGAGAAATATTTATATAAATTTTGCCCATCGTATGTATGGAACCGTATTGCAACGCTTATACTATTATTACCATTATAATATATTGCAGCACCTTGAAAGGTTTCGTGATTTTGACGTGCCATTACTAATATGTACGGATTTTATACTTCCAACTATTAATCACCAGAGTGATTTAACATGCGGGAAGACTACTCAACTTTCAATGAGCCTCTGTACGTGCCATAAATTCTTTGTTCTCATGACATTTACTGTGCGTCGTGTGTTGGTGCTGTCTCACTCTCTCTCACGTGCAACTTGAAAACAGGGCGCACAGTAAAAGTCAAACGTTTTATAGCATGCATTGGCTTCATGTCTACAATCCAAGAGACCCGACAGATATCGGGTAATTTATTTCGAAGGCTCTTATACGATTATACGAAATTCATGTACAAATTAATCATGTTTTCGAGGACATATCAATAACAATATGATTTTTTATATAATTTTTGAAAATGGTCTTGAGCTACTATGGTTTGATATGAGCTCAAAAATATTTTTCACTACGGCTTACGCGATTCATAACTTAAAAGTATTGCAACGACTCCATACTTCCTGACAGAAAAATATTCGAAGTGATCCATGATAAGATTTCATGAATTAGGTATCCCAAAGATGCTATATGCCATAATTGATGCCTAAGTGCCAAGGAACCTTAGAAAAATTTCTGGATATATGTTAAGACAAACTTGGTAATTATTTGTGTAAATTTTTTTTACAAAAATTGATTTTGAAATGATTATTTGCAGTGATTTAAAATGAAGCCAAACGATTTGTACTGTCATTTTTGGTTTAGAGCCTATATTGTATCAAGTTGTTGAGGAAACATCTGGAATAATTTATAAATGTTTAATGGTGTAATTTTAAGTTGGATGAGTCCTGAAAAATGAAGGCATTTTAGAAGAATTTTTGAAAGAATTTAAGATGCATGCCTTGAAAAGTATCACGTGAAAATGATCGACAAACTCTTTCTTGTGGTTATCCGGGTAATCTGGGACGCCAGTTGATACTTGGCGACGCAATGAAATACTTGGCGAAATACTTTAACAATATCATGTGAAATCCCCAGAGTAATTGTACAAGTGTACTTAGAGGAATTTCTTTTCAAATCTCTGAATATTTTGGGAGAAATATTTTAAACCAGGTTTCGAAGAAAAGAAAATTTGTAAAATTTTAATAATTTCTATTAACTATTAAAAAAACTTTTAGAAAAATTCTTTTTGGGAATTTATAATGGGACTCAATTAGAGATTCCCAAACTGATTCTACAGAAATTTAGGGATTTTTCCATGAGTTCATTCAGGACTTCTGCAGAAGTCTCTTCAGGGATTCCTCCAGGGGTGAGTCCTTCAGGGAATCCTTCAAAGTTCATTCAGGAATTCCTTCCTGGACTTCCTCCAGGGAATTGTTAAGAAACATCTTCTGGAAAATCATCCAGAATATTCTTTACGAAACCCTTCAGGGGTTCCTATTAGTCGGTGATAACCGCCAGGAATATCTCAAATGATTCCTTCAGAAACTCGCCTATTAATCCCTTGAAGGGTTCCTTCCAGAACTCCTCCTTAAATTTCAAGATTTCCTGAAGGTATTCCTCGAGGAATTACTCCAACAATTCTTCCAGGATATCCTTCAGAAATATCCTCCCCCATGGTGCTTGCATGCATTTCCTCCCAAGGATTTTTACAGTGATTCCTAAAGTAAAGAGATTTTCAGTTTGTTTTGAGGATATCTTCTAGAGTTCTCCAGGATTATTCCAGGGCTTTTGCAAAAAAAAAAACAGTAATTCCTTTAGGTAATCTTGTTGGGATTCACTTGAATGTATCTCCAGGATATTCTCCTGAGATTTCCTCTTCTAAAAATTCGTCCAGAAACATCAGGTTCTTCAAGGATTTCTTTCTCCTTCCAGGGATTCCTCCAAAATATTCCAGGATCAAGAAATTTCTCCAACCATTCATTCACGGATTCATACAGAAATTCTTCCAGTGATTATTCCAGAGATTTTTCTAGTAATACAGCCACAATTATACTTCCTTTGCATATCCTTTCCAGGGATTCCTTCATATATTCTTACAAGGATTCTATCAGGAGTATAGAAATTCCTTTTAGGGGATATTCAGTTATTCGTTTAAAGATTTTCCCACTCATTTCTTCAGGGATTACTCCAACTATTCCTCCTGGGATCCTTCCTAAAATTTCTCCAGGAATTCCTCCAGATTTTCCTCCGAGAATGCAAGAGGTTCTCTAGGGAGTCCTTCATGATTTTTTTCCAAAGATTCCATCAAGAAAACCTCCACGAAACCGTAGAACGAAATTCCAAAAGAAATATCTGGAGGGTTTATCGGAGAGCCACTTGGAGGAACTCCCTGGAGCAATCCATACTAGTACAGGAACTTCTGGTAGAATTCTTGAAGCAACTCCTGGAAGAATTTCTGAAGGAGCTCCAGGAAGAAACTCCTAGAAGGAATTCGTAAAGGAACTTTTGTAGGAATCTATAAAGAAACACATAAGAAAATCCTTAGAGAAACTCTTGAAGGAATCCCTTATGGGGTACCATGAGGAACTCCTGGAGGAATTCCTAAGGTATCTCTAACCGAACTCCTGGAGGAATCCTTCGAGGAACTCTTGGAGAAATCCCTGGAAGAATTCTAGAGAAATCTGCGGAGGAACTTTTGAAGGAATTCTTGAACTCCACGAAGAATATTTGAAGAAATTCCTGAAGGAATACATGGAGACACTCCTGGAGGAGTCCCTGGAAAACTCTTTGGAGAATTTCTGAAGAAACTTCTGGAGGAATATTTGGAGGAATTCCTGGAGGAATATTTGAAAAAATAACCTGGAGGAATCCTGTAGTAATCGCTTGGAAAAATCTGGAGTAATTGCTTGAAGAATCCTGAAGGAATATTTGGAGGATTCCTTAAGGAACTTGTGGATGAACATATGGAGGAGTTCTTGTAGAATATTTGGAAGAATATCTGGAGTAATACCTGCAGAAACTCCTGTAATTATTCGTGAAGTATTTCTTTAAGGAACTCCCTGGAGTAATATTGGAGGAAAACCTGGAGGAACTCCTGAAGGCATCCCCGGAAAAGAGCATGTATGGCTATAGCGGAGCTTTCGATGATGATGGTATCCAACAATTCTACTATGATTGCCAACAAGCGTAAACTTCTGGTGTATGCGCGACGCTATCCTTATTTTTTGTCCATTTAACGCCAATAAATAATCTTTTTTGAGATCAGAAGCCTCGTACGCCCAGTGATCTATTTTGTGATCAGTTACTTTTATGAATATGCATCCTATGATTGCAGTGTAGATTATGGGATTCCAGTGTGGATCCTGGGTTTCAGTGTGGATGCAGGGATTCCAGTTAGGATGCTGAGGTTTTAGTGTAGATCTTGGAGTTACAGTATGAAATAAGTATTCCAATATGGGTCCTAAGATGCTAGTGTTGACCATGGAATTCCAGTGTGGATCTTAGGTTTTCAGTATGGGTCATGATAATTCAGTTTGGATTCAGGGATTCCAGTGTGGATCTTTGTATTCTAGTGTTAATCCTGGTACTGGGACTCCAGTGTGGATTCTGGGATTCCAGGTCAGATCCTGGGACTCCAGTGTAGATCCTGAGACTCAAGTTTTGGGTCCTCTTCTGTAGCTGCTATGCGCCTCCGAGTTGGTCGACCGAGCGGTTCACGCAGATGCTGGACTGTATGACGACCGTGCTGACAGGGCGAAGGCCAGTAGTAATAGCGAGTGACTTCAATGCCTGGGCCGTGGAATGGGGAAGCCGTATCACGAACCAGCGAGGTCAAATCCTGTTAGAGGCCGTACTAGATGTAGATCTGGCTAATGTTGGTACCAAAAGTACCTTCAGCCGAAACGGAGCGGAGCCGATTATCGACGTTACTTTTTGTAGTCCTGGCCTAACGAGTAGTTCGAACTGGAGGGTAGACAATGCCTACACTCACAACGACCACCTGGCGGTTTGCTACAGTATCGACTACAACAACAGCAGGCAGCGGGTTGAGGAAGCGGCTAGGTCAAGGCCAAGCCCTCGTAGGTGGAAGACATCGTACTTCAATGACGAAGTACTTAGGGAGGCGCTCCGCCGTGAGCGTAACCTAATCGGCCTAAGCGGGGACGAACTGGTAGCGGTGCTTTCGCGTGCAAGCGATGCGACCATGCCTAGAAAAGTCCACCCTAGGAATGGGAGACCACCGACGTACTGGTGGACTCAAGCAATTGCGAACCTGCGCCGTGCCTGCCTACGGGCTAGGAGACGGATGCAGCGAGCACGTACCGAGCAGGAGCGTGAAGAACGAAGGGCGGTGTTCACCGCTGTCAAAGTCGCGCTGAAGTCCGAGATAAGGGCAAGCAAAAAGGCCTGCTTTGAGGGACTCTGTCAGAGTGCCAACGCGAATCCGTTGGGTGATGCCTACAGGATCGTTATGGCGAAGACAAGAGGTGCAATGGCTCCTACAGAGCAATCTCCAGAGATGCTGGAGGGGATCATCGAGGGGCTCTTTCCGCGCCACAACCCTAGCCCATGGCCTCCTTTCGTAGGACAGCCGGGGATTGGGGCTGGCGATGAGGATAGGGTAACCGATGAGGAACTTGTAGGGATTGCAAAATCCCTAAGTATGGGGAAAGCACCAGGTCCGGACGGAGTTCCAAACCTGGCCCTCAAAGTCGCAATCTTGGAGGCTCCCGGTATGTTCAGATCTGCTATGCAGATATGCCTGGACGAGGGAGTATTTCCAGATGTGTGGAAGAGGCAGAGCCTGGTACTATTGCCAAAGGCGGGGAAACCACCCGGTGACCCGTCGGCGTATAGACCAATATGCTTGATTGACACGGTGGGGAAGATGCTCGAGAAGATCATCCTCAACAGACTGTTGAGGTACACTGAGGGTGTAAATGGTCTCTCAAGCAACCAGTTCGGCTTCCGGAAAGGGAGGTCCACCGTAGACGCTATTCTGACGGTTAAGAAATTCGCTGAGATAGCACTCCAGCGTAAGAGGAGGGGTATTCGCTACTGCGCAGTAGTGACTCTGGATGTAAGGAACGCATTTAATAGTGCTGGTTGGGCGGCTATTGCTGATGCGCTCCTGCATCTGGGGATACCCGAGTACCTGTACAAGATTCTCGGAAGTTACTTCCAGAATCGGGTATTTAGTCTATGACACGGAGGTGGGTCGGAAGTGCTTTCACATAACCTCAGGAGTCCCGCAAGGTTCCATCCTGGGTCCGGTGTTATGGAATGTCATGTACGACGAGGTGTTGAGATTAAAATTCCGGCGGGTGTGGTCATCGTTGGCTTTGCGACGATATTACGCTGGAGGTCTACGGTGAATCGATCGAAGAAGTGGAATTGACTGCAGCCCACTCGATCGCAATTGTGGAGGAGTGGATGAGCCTGGCTCACCACAAAAACTGAGGCTGTTGTTGTCAAACAACCGAAAGTCGGTGCAGCGAGCAGTGATCAGTGTAGGCGACTGCACGATCACTTCGAAGCGCTCCGTCAAACACTTGGGGGTGATGATCGACGATAGCTTACCTTCGGTAGCCATGTTGATTATGCCTGCAAGAGAGCCTCCACCGCTATTGTGGCACTGTCCCGGATGATGTCCAATAGCTCTGCGGTGTACGCCAGTAAGCGTAAGCTTCTGGCCAGTGTCGCCTCGTCCATACTGAGGTATGGTGGCCCAGCTTGGAGCGCGGCTTTGAGTACCGATAGCTACCGTAGCAAGCTAGAGAGTACTTATAGGCTAATGTGCCTGAGGGTTGCGAGCGCGTACCGTGCCGTGTCACACGATGCACTCTGCGTCATCACCGGTATGGTGCCTATTGGTATCCTTATCATGGAAGACATAGAGTGCTTCGAAAGGCGCGGCACAAGAGGCATACGCAGGACTGCCAGACTGGCCTCTATGGTCAAATGGCAGCGTGCGTGGGACAGTTCCACCAAGGGAGTGTGGACTCACAGGTTGATTCCGAGGTTAGATATCTGGGTCAATAGGCGCCATGGGGAACTAACATTCCACCTGACACAGGTCCTTTCGGGCCATGGTTGCTTTAGACAGTATCTACACCGTTTCGGTCATGCGGGTTCTCCGAATGTCCAGTTTTGTGCAGGTTTAGAGGAAACGGCGGAACAGTTTTGTTCGTGTGCCCGCGTTTCCGCACAATGCGTGACCGCATGTTTGCCACATGCGGTCGGGACACGACTTCGGACAATTTGGTCCAGAGGATGTGTGGAGACGATGATGATGATGATGAATGGTCCCACCACATACCCCTACAAAGGTTTGAGCGAGACGATATATCTTTAAGATAATTAAATTATGATCAATGTTAACCAGATTTGCAAACAATAAACGGTCTGATTATTTCAACAGATATAAACAACATTACAAGTTCCCATACTATACAGCAAAAAAATAAAATGGTAAAAAATCTGTTGGTCTCAACCACACTTTTCATAAGTTTTAATAGTGATCAAGAAAGTTCAACAAAATCCAAAACATTGCCAGAATTGATAACCCCGCCGATGATGTCAAAAACTATCGGAAACATTTGCATTTTCAAGAAATTTCCGACATTCAACCAGAAAACTTACTACTAATGCATGGCATCCCACCAACAGCATAAAATTCTCAATTCAAATGATAAGTCATCAAACAGTCGTTTATACCTGTGTACCGCGCGCGGGACTCAAACCTCCGTAGACTACACATAAAAAAGGAAATAAACTATAACTACGTCAATATATAAAAAATCCATCATCATCATCGAGGCGAACATCGTAGTTTATTAGTGCCCCCAAAAATTATTAAACATATTTTACAATATAGTCAATACAAAATATCCGTTAGTCAAAAACTTCGTCAAGATACAATATTAGTCAAGTACAAAAAAGTTAACATGTAGCTGTTCAGAAGGCAGCTTTGACGTGTGAAATACATAGTCTCTTAAACTGTGATAGAGTTGCAGGCACGTTTGATGTGTATAGGCATCGAATTGAAAACATTTATTCCTTTAAAAAACAAAGAGTTTTTGTGAAGCACCGTACAAAAATTGTGGGTGTTCTTAATTCAGTCGCGTTTCTAGTATTATATATATGAATGTCACTTCCTCTTTCAATTCGATCACACAAATATCGAGGCAACAAACCGTTATTACTTTAAAAATGAACACCATCGTCAAGAATATCAATTCTTTGCTTCACCGATAACCACTGAAGAGCATCTAATAAGAAAGACGAGGAAGTGAATCTGTTGCATCTCAAAATCAAACGCATTATTTTATTTTGCAAACCGCTGCATTCTCGATATTTGTGTTTCATTTGCTAAAAACAAAATGGAAGCGCAAAACTCCAGATGTGGAGAGATGATTGATTTGTACAAATGTATTTTACTAGCAATCGTTAAATACGTTTTTTAATCGCAGAGTATTCCATACTTCTTGGCTATTTTCTTGATAACATTGTCGATGTGAGCGTCAAACTTTAATCTGTCATCAATAATCACGCAAGATATTTAAATTTCGCGCACGCGATCAATTGTCTCATCATCAATTTGTATTGAGACGTCTATATTTGTTCGATTCCGCGATATCAACATAAATTTAGTTTTACTTATATTCAATTTCAACTGTTTGTACTTCAACCATCTACTCAGAGAACGTAAATCTGCATTCATATGTGCAACGGCATCATCAGATTTTAGCCGCAATGAATATCACGGTATCATCTGCAAAAAGATTTATGTCACAAAAACGTAAACTCGTCGCATGTCATTTATATAACATAATAATAAAACGGGCCCTAATACACTCCCTGTGGTACGCCAAGGCTGTTCACCACGGGGCTCGAAACGAATCATTGAAAGCAGTCCGTTGGGTTCTATCAGTTAAATAGCTCTCAAACCATCTATATGCAGAACCCGAAAATCCAAGCGCTTGATTGTTCTTAACAACAAGGGCGAGAAATCGTTTCAAAAGCGCGTTTGGATCCAAAAAAAACAGCAACAATCGTATCTACGTTTTCTTTCCACTTTGCCACACACCAGGTTCAATGCGGTTTCACAAGAATGACCTTCCCGATATCCCGATTGCTCTGGTATTAGCAAATTATTACTATTTAAATATGCTAACAGCTGGCCTTTTTACAACAAGTTCTAAAATTTTCTCTAATGTGTGCAACATGTTGATGGGACGAAACTCTTCGGCTTTAATCGTCCAGCAACTTTTTGAATAGGAATCACAAGTGATTCCTTCCAAACTTGTGGCACGTGCCCAGTTTGTAACGATTCATTAATCAGGTCCAGCAGATTGTGGCCGATGACATCAAAGCAATCTTGTATTACTCTCGCATTAACGTTATCTACGCCAGCCGTTTTTTCCCATAGAAAAGCAAATATTTCGTAGGTCTTCCAACGTTATTGGGTGAAAACATTCAAATGTGCAATTATTGTTAATCGGCTGTTTTATTTCGTCAGGTTCATCTACTAACTCAATGGATTGGTTAATCGATGAAACACTGTCCACAAAATACTCATTAAATTTACATGCTATTACTTGTTCTGATTCTTCTAATGTGCCATTGAAAGTTATGGGACCGCGGTTTACAATTACTAGGTTTTAACAAGGATTTCAAAATTTTCCATAACTCTTTGCTGTTTGTTTTGATGCTGATCAATTTTCCTCTGAATATACTCGCAACGAGTTTGTTTAACCATTTTGCGAGTATTTATTACGCGCCACCCTTGTAACCTATTCCAATTTGTATTATTATTATTTCTACGCCATTTTTTGTACAGTTTGTCCCTATTGGCGTTTACAACGCAACAAATCCAAATTGTACCAGCTGTTCGAATTTTTCAACGAAAACAAATTTATGTTCGACTAATTTATTGGTACAGGGGTTTTTAAACATCAGTTAGAACAGCTGACTTTTGATCTAACGAACCGTCGTTTGTATGAAAATCAACATTCTTTCGACAAGATTTGAAACGGCATGTTTTGAATACTTTTTTCCAACACTTTAATTTTACAAAGTCACTTTTATTTCTACTATTGTCATCAATATTAATAACTAATGTTTCATGGTCTGTTACTTTTAAATCAGAATTTTTAATAACACTAACGGAATCCAAATTAGTATAAACGTGATCAATCAAAGTTTGACTATGTCTGGAAATACGTGTATAAACATTTACCTTTTGTTTTAAATTAAAAAAGTCAGCTAATCGTTTCAAATGATTCGAATTCGAATTGTCACACCAATTAATATTAAAGTCACCAGCAAGAACATTTAATTTACTACAATCTACAAACGTCTCAAGCCAGTTTTCCAAAATTTCAATAAAACGCTGGTCACTTGAACTGGGAGAGTGATACAATACACCGTAATTACCCATCTTCATGCCACGATCAACTGCGATGCCCAAGAACCAATTACCTTCACAAACTTCGTTCAATTGAAGCCTGTACTGAACTGATTCTTTGACATAAATAGCAACTCCGCCAGTGTGTCTCGAATGTGATAAACATGCAGCCACATTATAACCCGGAATACTATATTGATCAAATGCATCTATGTCAACAATATGCGTTTCTGATAAAAATACTAGATATGGACGTTTTTCTTCTACAATCTGACGTAATTCAACGTAGTTTGTAGATAAACCGGCTATATTTAAATACAAGATATCGAACTGATTCACATTACTACTGGAACTTGGTTGCTATTCATTGAAATGTAGGCTGCTCTTTTTTCTTTGATACAAATTCTTAAAGACTTCACATTCATAACTGAATGCTCCGTGGTTGACGTCCAAGTTCATTTTACGTTCTTTATTCATTTTTATACAATTGATACATTTCAAAACAGTTGACGTACATTCGGATGTCTTGTGACTTTCACTGCACCTACAGCATGCATCGCAATTTTTACAATTCATGCTCATGTGCCCGAATTCTCCACATTTGAAACATCTCAAAACACTAATCTCTGGAACAACACGACACCGATCAAATTTAACATACACTTGTTGCGCCGTTAACAAACAACTATGCGTCTCTTTATCAACTTCAATAACAACATTGTACTTTTTGTACTTGAAATGTGGATTTTCATACATCCTTATTACTTTGACTTCATTTATCGCGATGTCTTCATTCTTGATCTTTTTAAAATCCGATGAATTCATCGGAGGAAAACTGATCGCTCATGCCCTTCACTAAAAGTCTTGGCACCGATGAGGGAACAACAGCGTTGTAGTTTTCACCCAAATCGCTTTGAATGCCATCTTTCACAACATTAACATTGTATCCTGTTGCACACTCAGCAATAATAGAGCCATCTTTCCCGTGTCTCAAGTTACTTATTTTGTGTTTTTTCGGATCCAATTTGTTAATCAAAATTTTGCGAGTATCCTCGCTACTCTGGTTGGACTCTTTTGGCTTGATCACAATGACCGGACGAGCCTTACGAGTCACTTGCATTACATCATTCGCAGTGCTTTTCTTTTTTGTACTCTTATTCCTAATTTTAATCCCAGCATTACTCTTGACAACATCCGCGAAACTAATACTTTGAACAAAAACATCATCCGACATAGCGCAAACGTCTTCCTGAACCTTACGTTTCTTGCCTCTGGGAAGCAGGCTCGGCTCCGATGCCGTACTTGATGTACCGTCCCCCATAGAAAAATACAATTTGCCTAAGTTTCCAAACAATATGTTACATGTAATTGAAATGGTTAAAATATCACAAACAGTTGCAATAATGTCGAACATTATGAAACCTCAAACTCTCAACAATAAAAAACGTTTTGGTTGCGCAATTGCGAATAGTTACAATACGGGAATATGTCCTTACATTGTTGAATGGTATGAAGTAAAAACTCGGAGAAATAGTATCAACATAAATTCACCGTCTGTGGAATGGTAATAGCTTATATTCGTGCAACACATACACAGATGAATATTTTACAATATACTACTTTTATTTAACAATTTGGGAAACAGTTGAATGACTGGTTATACTACACCTACACGCTAGAAAATTTACACCGTGATGAAATTCCCAGTATATTTGTAGAACTTACATATTTCAAAACAAGACAAAACAAATCTCCACAGATTCGATTGAAATACTGAAACAACGCTTCTACTCCTATATAAAAATGTAAATTTAAAAAAAATAACTGCCATGTAAAATTTTTAACATACGCTCTGTTCAATTTTTCATGCGTGTTTGTTTTCACGCTGTCTGAAAAAATAGAAAAATAAAAAACTCGCGAGCGTATGCTTTTTGCTCCTATTAGTTTGCATTCGTTTTTTTTTTTCAACCAACGTGATGTTAGAACCGAATCCGGAACTGCTGGTAAGTAAGCTGATCCCAAGT